>NC_057803.1:334615396-334628803 GCF_018294505.1 Triticum aestivum
AACTTGTGTGCGAGGGAATCTTCTTTTCCTTTGTTCAAAAGAAGAAAGAAGAGAAAATAATGATATGGAGCCCTTCGGCTCGTTATTGCTTACCGGATGTAGGTGCTGCACAAAGTGTCAGATAACGCATGCAAGAAAGAAACTAATGCATGAAATGGACAAGTTGTGCGGAGCACATGGGGTTTTGTTTATGCACGGGATCTGCGCCCAGCTTTGTACAAAGGATTACATGCAACAGCGGCAAGACTTGTACAAAAGGTGGTTGCCGGAACGGGTTCCGGCAACCGCGCCCTACGGGAAAAACTTACGAAGATGTTCTATGTTCCAGGAGTTGCTCACCGAAATGCCATCTTCGGTCTCAAGGTGGACAGCGCCGGGCCTTGTGACTCGTTTCACCCGATAAGGACCTTCCCACTTTGGCGTCAACTTGTTGGAATTCTTGGCGGACTGAACTCGCCGAAGAACAAGGTCGCCTTCCTCGAAGCTTCTGGCCTTAACTTTGCGGCTATGGTAGCGACGCAAAGCTTGCTGGTATCGAGCAGCTTGTACAGCAGCCTGAAGACGATCTTCCTCAAGGAGCAGCGCGTCGTCTTGTCGCAGCTGTTCTTGCTCAAGCTCATCATAAGCGAGCACTCGAGGCGATCCGTATACGAGTTCCGTGGGGAGAACTGCCTCCGCTCCATAGACTAGAGCGAAAGGCGTCTGGCCAGTGGCTCGATTTGGCGTCGTTCTGATCGACCAAAGAACCACCGGCAGCTCCTCGATCCAGTTTCTTCCGCACTTGCGCAGCCTGTCGAAAGTTCTGGTCTTGAGCCCGCGCAGCACTTCAGCATTTGCCCTCTCTGCTTGACCGTTGCTTCTCGGATGAGGAACAGAAGCAAAGCAGACCTTGGCGCCGAGGTCTTGGACGTACTGCATGAAGGTGCGGCTCATGAATTGCATGCCGTTGTCGGTGATGATCCTGTTAGGGATCCCGAAACGGCAAACAATTGACCTGAAGAACTTGACTGTTGACTGTGCTATCACCTTCCTCACTGGCTGCACTTCCGGCCACTTTGTGAACTTGTCGATTGCAACGTACAAGTACTCAAAGCCCCCGACAGCTCGGGGGAAAGGGCCGAGGATATCGAGCCCCCAGACCGAAAATGGCCAGGATAAAGGGATCGTCTGGAGAGCTTGAGCTAGCTGGTGTATCTGTTTGGAGTGGAACTGGCACGCTTCACACTTGGTTACTTGTGCAGTTGCATCCTGGAGGGCTGTCGGCCAAAAGAAACCTTGCCGGAAAGCTTTGCCGGCAAGTGCTCTTGCGCCAACGTGGTGGCCACATATGCTTCCATGTATCTCTGCCAACAGCTTTTGTCCATCTTCCCGGCAAATACTCTTCAATTTCACACCGTTCAGTCTTCTTCTGTACAGTGTGCTATCGACAAACTGGTACATACTTGACTGTCGGGCTACTTTTTCCGCTTCTTCTTGCTCTTCGGGAAGTTCTCCTGTCTGAAGGAAATGGACAATCTACTGTGCCCATGCTGGAGCTTGTGGCTCGACAACAAGGACTAAAGGCATATTTGCTGCTGCGGGAACATCCGCTTCTACGGCAAGGACTTGCGGCCCTGCCGGAGCTTGATGTTCCCCGGCAAGCTTGCTGGAGCAAAACTTGTCGGGAGCGTCTGCTTCAACGGAACAAACCATAAGGCTTGCCGGAGCAGACTGCCCCTCAGCATCCTTGGTGTTGATCTTGGGGACTTTTTTGGCGGCGGCTTCGGGGAGCTCTGCCGGAAAGTAGTCACCAGAAACCAACTTCCTCTTCTTGGTTTGTCCAGTTGATGGTGTTACGGATGGTTGAGTCAACTTGAGCACGAAGATCCCTGGTTCCACAGGTAACTTTAGTGCGGTGCACTTTGACAGGCCATCAGCAATGTCATTCTGAGCTCTTGGAATATGCTCCATCTGTAGGCCGTCAAAGTGCTCTTCTAGCTTCCTCACTTCATCAACATATGCTTCCATCAATGGACTCTGGTAGTTCTTGTTCACTTGGCGGACGACAAGCTGTGAGTCACCCCTGACAATGAGCTTCTTGATCCCAAGGTCTGCTGCGATTCTGAGACCGGCAAGCAATCCTTCATACTCTGTAGTATTGTTGGTTGCTTACTCCTTGGGAAAGTGCATCTGGACTACATACTTGAGGTGCTCTCCGGTGGGCGCGACAAGCAGCACGCCCGCACCGGTGCCTTGCAGCGAGAAGGCACCATCAAAGTACATCAGCCACTCTTTGCTTGCCTCTTTGACGGGGATGCTCGTCTCTGGAATTTCTTCATCTGGTGTTGGTGTCCATTCTGCTATGAACTCTGCCAATGCTCTGCTTTGGATAGTTGAAGTGCTCTCAAACTTGAGGCCAAAGCTTGACAGTTCCAGCGCCCACTCGACAATCCTGCCTGTCGCTTCTGGATTTTGCAGTATCCTCTTCAGCGGAAAGCGAGTGACGACTGTGATCTCATGTGCTTGTAAGTAATGGCGCAGCTTTCTCGAGGCCATGAGGAGGCCGAAAAGCAACTTCTGCACACCAGAGTACCTTGATCTAGCCCCCTGTAGAAGGGAACTGACAAAGTAAACTGGACGCTGCACCATTCTCTTCTGCATCTTATCATGCTCCTGCGCAGATCCATCTCTGTCGGGACCAGAGCTTGTCAGCGAAGCCACCTGCTTGTCGCTCGATGCATCTGCCGTGGTTGCTGGCTCATCATCTGCCTCCCTTTCCGCCACTAACGCAGCACTAACCACTTGATTGGTTGCCTCTATATACAGCAGCAACTTCTCTTGTGGCTTAGGTGCGACAAGTGTTGGAGTAGAGGACAGGTATCTCTTCAAGTCCTGCAGCGCAGCCTCCGCCTCCGGAGTCCATTTTATTGGACCTGCCTTTTTCAAAATTTTGAAAAATGGCAGGTCGCGCTCAGCAGATCTAGAGATAAACCTGCTGAGAGCAGCCACGCAACCGGCAAGCCTTCGTACATCCTTGACACGCTTTGATGCTTCGATCTGCGCAATGGCCTTGATCTTGTCGGGATTGGCTTCAATTCCCCGCTGAGACACGAAGAACCCGAGAAGCTTGCCGGAAGGGACTCCAAACACGCACTTCTCGGGGTTAAGCTTGAGGTTGATCTTGCGCAGATTTGCAAATGTCTCGTCTAAATCTTGAATCAGGGTCGCCCTGCTCTTGCTCTTGACCACTATGTCATCCATGTAGGCTTCCACATTTCTATGCATCTGCGGCTCAAAAGCGTGGTGGACTACCCTTGCGAATGTTGAACCAGCATTGTTCAAACCGAAAGGCATCCGTACGAAGCAGTACGTGCCACACAGGGTGATAAATGCGATTTTCTCTTCATCCTCTTCTGCCATGAAGATCTGATGGTATCCTGAGTATGCATCAAGAAATGAAAGCAAATCACATCTGGCTGTGGAGTCAACAATTTGGTCAATGCGCGGCAAGGGAAATGGGTCTTTGGGACAAGCTTTATTAACATCAGTGAAGTCAATACAAAGCCTCCATTTCCCGTTAGCCTTGCGCACGACAACAGGATTGGCCAACCACGTGGGATGGAGCACTCCTCTGACAAGGCCTGCTGCTTCCAACTTCTTGATTTCTTCTGCGATGAATTCTTGGCGCTCCACTGCTTGTTTCCTGACTTTCTGCTTGACAGGCCGCGCATGAGGACAGACGACAAGGTGGTGCTCAATTACTTTCCTGGGAACACCGGGGATATCAGACGGTTGCCACGCAAACACGTCGACATTCGCCCGCAGGAAAGCAACGAGCGCGCTTTCCTATTTGGGGTCAAGAGTGGCGCTGATGGTGAAGGTACCACCAGTGCCGTCCTCCTTGGCGGACACCTTCTTGGTCTCAGGTGGAGCTGCCATTTCCTTCTTACACTTGCCGGTGGAGCTCGATGGTGCGTCCTCAACGGTAGCACAGCACTCCGAAGAGGTGCGCTTGCCGGAGTGGGCATTAGAGCTCTTGCCGGACTTGGTCTTCTTCTTCCCCCCGGGAGCTTTAGCGGCAAGTGTCTTGCGTTCTGCTGCGGCTGCTGCTTCCCGGTAGATCTTGCCGGCACAGATAAGAGCATCCTTCTTGTCGCCAGGGACAGAGATGACACTTATCGGGCCTGGCATTTTCAGTACGTTGTGCGCATAGTGAGAAGCTGCCATGAACTTGGCGAGTGCCGGACGGCCGAGGATTCCATTGTAAGGTAAGGGAAAGTCAGCAACATCAAACGTGACCCTCTCAGTCCTGAAGTTCAGCTCGCTGTCAAATGTTACCGGCAACGTGATCTTTCCCTTCGGCTTGCTCCTTCCCGGGTTGATTCCTTGAAATGTACCGGTCTCTTCGAGCTCGCTGTCAGGGATCTGGAGTTTCTGGAGCACCGTGGAGGAGATTAGGTTCAATCCGGCCCCGCCGTCAACTAGCATCTTAGTGACCTTGAGGTTGCGGATTGTTGGTGACACCAACATCGGCAAGCACCCGACCGCAGTTATGCGATCAGGGTGGTCCTCAATATCAAAGATGATAGGCGTGCTGGACCATTTCAGAGGCTTGCGTGACTCGACGGGTGGTTCTGCTGCATTAACTTCCCGCACCCACTGCTTGAGCTGACGGTGCGAGGTATGCAGAGAAGCACCACCGTCAACGCACAGGACCTCTGTGGCTTTCTGGAACTCCTGCTCATCAGTCTCCTCATCATCCATGTCTTCATCGTCGTCGTCATCTTCATCCTTGTCGCGGCCGCGAGGAGGTCTGTCTCCTTGCCGCTGCTTGGCCTTGCCGCGGGGTCCTCCTCGACTGGGACGTTTCTTGCCGGATCCCCCAGTACCTTCCTGGGCCTTCTCCTTGTCGCGCCGCTCGTATTCAGCTTTCTGTTGCTCAACAAGCTACTCGACTTTCCTGCAGCTCTGGAGATCATGGCCCTTGGTGCGGTGGATCTTGCAATACTGCTTGTTGGTGCCGTCCTGCTTGTCGGCGACCGCCACCTCCGCGGCAACCTCCTTGCCGGAGTCACCAGCTTTGGCTTTGTTGGCGCCACCACCGTTGTCGGACTGCTCAACGACTAGCACCTCTTTGCCTTTCCTCTTCCTGTTGTTCCGCCGCCGGTTTTTCCTTGTCGGGGCAGCATCTTCATTGTCAGATCCTCCCCCTCCTACACTCTCTCCGGGGAGTCTCCTCCCTTCCTCAGCACGTGCACACTTGTCGGCCAGTGCATATAACTCACTAACGTCCCTGATCTTGCACATCGCCATTTCCTCCCGCATCCTGCGGTTTCGCACGTTCTGATGGAACGCGCTGATCACCGCGGCAGGGTGGACGTCTGGGATGTTGTGCTGCACACTGCTGAATCTCTGAATGTACTTGCGCAGGGGCTCTCCTTCCTTCTGGGCGAGCAGATGAAGATCACTTTCCTGGCCGTGAGGCTTGTGTCCGCCTGTGAAGGCGCCGACAAACTGATGGCACAGATCAGCCCAAGAGGATATGGAGTTGTCCGGCAAGTGCATGAGCCAGGATCTGACGTTGGGCTTGAGCACCAGCGGGAAGTAGTTGGCAAGGATCTTGTCATCCCGTCCCCCGGCGGCCTGCACCGCAATGGTGTAGATGCTGAGGAACTCTGACGGATGCGTCTTGCCGTCGTACTTCTCCGGTACGTCTGGCTTGAAGTTCTTCGTACTGGGCCACTGGACTTGCCGCAGCTCACGAGTGAACGCAGGGCAACCTACCACGTACGGCAGATCGCCTGGTTCCCCTGGCGCATGCATGTCAACAGAGGGCCCAGCGCGCTTGTCGAATTGACGTCTCTTCTCTTTGCCGCTCGATGCGAGTTCGAGCGTCTTCTTGTTGTCGATCATGAAGAACTTGGCGCTGATTGCGACGAGCTCGTGGATCCGACGATGCGGTGGAGTCGCTGTCGAGGTGGATCCGGCGAGTCGGCGATCTTGGCCTTCGGGGTGGTGATTGCATGGTAGTTGCACCTCCACCCGTTTCGTCGCCACCGGCTCGCGCCCGGCAACCCTGCCGCGGCAGCGACGCGCTCGGCCGCCGTGGAGTGTCGCCGTTGGCGTAGCCGATGAGACTCTGAATGGTGGCCCTCCATTCGTGGATCTTGTCCGACGTCGGAGGGTAATCTAGGAGCAGTTGAGCTCGCGCCAAAGCTTCTGCTGGAGTGGTGGGTGGCAGTGGCGGACGGCGCGAGGAGCGGGACGTGCTCGGACTTCTAACTATGTTAGAAGGAGCAGTATCCCGTCCAGGCGACCGTGCCCCGCTCGTGCCAGCACGCTGGCGTGCAGGCTGGTCTTGAGCGCCCCGAGATCCACCAGCTTGGTCTTGGCCTATCATGCGTATGGCACCGCAAGTGCCATGACGTTGTTGGTCTTACGCCTCCTGAGAGTGGCGCGGAACATGTACAGTCGCCGAGGTTTGTGCAGCCTTGTCCTTGGACCTGGCAGCATCATAAGCTTCCTCGTCGACGTCCATTCTTCCGCCGGTGTCCATTCCACCACCCGTTTGCTCCAACGGTGGCGGAAGTGACGTGGACGGAGCGGCTGCCGCCAAAGTCTTCTTCTTCGGTGGCATGTTGATGAAGGGAATGAAGATCTAGCTCGTGTGAACGCCGGATCAGGTTCACACAATCTCGACGCCCCCTACCTGGCGCGCCAAAGATGTCAGGGAAACTGATCCACGAACACCTATGGGGCCGGCGGACCGAGCCCCTTTCGGTTCGGCGGGGGGCGGAGATCGCACGAAGAGCAGATCGAGGCGAAGCACACGAGCAGTTTACCCAGCTTCGGAGCTCTCCGGAGAGATAACACTCCTACTGCTGCTTGTTTGATTATCTTGTGTTCTTGCTCAAGAGAGAGAGCATAGTGTTTTTCTGGGTTCCGAACCAGTCGAACCTTCGAACCGAACCCCCCTACGTTGCGCATGGGCCTCCTTTTATATGCTAAAGGGGTCACCGACAGGTGGCAACGCAGAGAAGGGTACAAATGTAAAAAGTGAGGTGGTTGGTACAGTTACTTGTACAGTGCACCCTACCTAACCCTGACGGTAGGGGACAAGGGCATTAAATGCCCATCTGAGTCGCCCAAACAGTGGAGAAAAGGACCGTTAGGGGCGCCACCGTACGCCACGATGGCGATCTTGTCAGCTTCGCATGCCACTGCGCACCGCTGGCTGCACAGCCTCCCGCCACGCGCGCCTGGAGAGGCCCCCAGGGCGACACGTTGGTGCATGCGCTGGAGCGTGGGCACGGAGTGGCCGCCTGCCGCGGCAAGCGCCTTGCCGCTGCTGTTATCTTGTCGGGTCCGGACACTTGTCGCTCACCGGGCCTCGAGGTACCTTGGTTGGTCCTCCCGGCAAGCTCCTCTTGCCGGGGCCTTGTTGCCTTGCCGGAGCGCGTGACGCGTTGCGGCAAGTTCCTTGGAGTGCCTTGGTTGGTCTTCCCGGCAAGCTCCTCTTGCCGGGGCCTTGTTGCCTTGCCGGAGCGCGTGACGCGTTGCGGCAAGTTCCTTGGAGTGCCTTGGTTGGTCTTCCCGGCAAGCTCCTCTTGCCGGGGCCTTGTCTCCTAAGCTTAAATACTTTGTTCTTGAATGGCTCCAAGGGAACCACGGAGGATCTTGGCGTTCGCCCGGCAAGCCTTGCCGCGGGGTGCTGCAACTGCCCATGCACAAGTTCGGGGTACTAGGGTACCCCTATTCTAGTACACCGACACATACCAGCATGGTGCATGAAAGAAAAATGAAAACTAAATGCAAAAGACGCTCCAAGATTGCACATATCGCATGAACGAAACGAATCCGAAAACATACCGATAGTTGTTGAAGAAAGAGGGGATGCCTTCCGAGGCATCCCCTCTTTCTTCAACAACTATCCATCCCCAAGCTTAGACGCTTGAGTCTCCTTGAATATTTACTTGGGGTGCCTCAGGCATCCCCAAGCTTGAGCTCTTACCTCTCTTCCTTCTTCTCACATCGAGACCTTCTCGATCATCGAACACTTCATCCACACAAAACTTCAACAGAAAACTCAGTAAGATCCGTTAGTATAAGAAAGCAAATCACTACTATAAGTATTGTTGCAAACCAATTCATATTTTGTTTTTGCATTGTGTCTACTATAATATAACTTTTTCATGGCTTAACCCACTGATATGAATCGATAGTTTCATCAAAACAAGCAAACTATGCATCAAAAACAGAATCTGTCTAAAACCGAACAGTCTGTAATAATCTGAATATTCACCATACTTCTTATACTTGAAAAATTCTACCAAAATTAGGAAAAATAAAATATTTGTATAGGAAGAGAGTGCAGAAAGAATCAGAACCATTTGACGTTCCAACAAAAAATGTAAAATCGCGCACTACAGCCAAAGTTTCTGTCCTGCACCGTACAAACCATCAAGCAAATGTAAACATCCTAAAGGCAAACCTTGGGACATTATTTTTATAATACAATTGGATTGTACAGGGGGATAATTATTTTTATTGAAAAATTTCTGTAATCAAGATTTACAAAGTTTCCGTGAGCATGAACAAAGTTCAAGGCTAGCTCCCACTTCAACTATGCTTGTCTTTCTCACTTTCGCTTTCCTTTTGAAAAAGATTTGGGTTCCCCTCTTTATTTTTGTTGTTTTTCAACTATATAAAAGCACTCAACATAAATAAATGACTCTCTAAAACTTCCGGGTTGTCTCCCTGGCAGCGCTTTCTTTAAAGCCATTAAGCTAGGCATATAGTGCTCAAGTAGTGTATCCACCCGGATCCGAAGGTATATCAAAGCCAATTTTAATTAGCAATGATTAGACATATAGTAGTGAGCACAAGGTAACATATATCATATAACAACTAAGTCTAACTCTCTTCCTATGCATCGGCATGTCATAAAAGAACAATTCAGGCACACAAAGTAAACGCCAATGCATAGTATAAACAGTTTCTTGCAAATTTATCATATTGGAAACATAGAGAGGTGGAGATATAGTTCCTCTCTCATAATAATTGCAAGTAGGAGCAGAAAGCACATGCATATTATATTCATCAAAATCTTCAAACTCTTTAAACATAGATTCAATTTCATAAGCACCCATAAAAGCAAAAAATTCTTCTATTTGTTCCACATCATAGTAATCATATATACCATTAGCATAAGAAGCTAAGGTTTTATTATCATTAAATTTGCATAAAAAGGGAAGGTGTGGAGTCTTCATCCTAGAGCAACAAGTATAATCATAACTCAAGCATACTTGCCGAGCATACCACTTCAATATATGAATTTGATCCCATAATAGTTTCCCTTTTTGTGTCAAGCGGTAATCCCTAAAGTATTCACGTTGATCCGAAGTTACTCCCATTACCTAATTGAATGCGGTTTTCTCAGGATTATTAAAGTAGTACATAATATCTTTCACATAACCAGCATCGAGGGTTTTAGGAGGTTCCCCATCTCCATGAGTAGCAAGTACACCTAATTTTTTTTGGTATTTCGTGTTCCATATACATAACTAAAGATAAAGAAAAACTAAGAACAACAAATAAAAATTACTTAGTGATAAAGCAAACAAGCACACACGAGAATATTCATCCCACGCTATTGCTCCCCGGCAACGGAGCCAGAAAAAGGTCTTGATAACCCACAAGTATAGGGGATTGCAACAGTTTTCGATAAGTAAGAGTGTCGAACCCAACGAGGAGCTAAAGGTAGAACAAATATTCCCTCAAGTTTTATCGACCACCGATACAACTCTACGCACGCTTGACGTTCGCTTTACCTAAAACAAGTATGAAACTAGAAGTACTTTGTAGGTGTTGTTGGATAGGTTTCCAAGATAATAAAGAGTATGTAAATAAAAAGTAGGGGCTGTTTAGATAAAGAAACAATAAAGTAAATATAGCTAGTTGGGAAAAGTGGTGGTACGAGTTGCGAAATTGCCCCTAAGAAATTGACTACTTTACTAGACCGATAGCAAGTATTATGTGGGAGAGGCCACTGCTAGCATGTCATCCCTGACTTGGAATTCTATGCACTTATGATTGGAACTATTAACAAGCATCCGCAACTACTAATGTTCATTAAGGTAAAACCCAACCATAGCATTAAGATATATTGGTCCGCCTTCAATCCCGTATGCATCAATTTCTATGCTAGGTTGGAGCCTCTGTCACTCTTGCCCTCAAATACATAGTCCTATCAACATACAACTAACCCTAGGTTGCGATCCACGCGCGCAATCATATGATGGGCACCGAAGGACAGCAACATAACCACAAGCAAATCAAATCAATCAGAGCAATTCATCAACCACCGATAGGACAACAAAAATCTACTTAGACATCATAGGATGGCAACACATCATTTGATAATAATATGAAGCATAAAACACCATGTTCAAGTAGAGGGTACAACGGGTTGCGGGAGAGTGGACCGCTGTAGATAGAGGGGGAAAGGTGATGGAGATGTTGGTGAAGATGGCGGAGGTGTTGGTGTAGATCGCGGTGATGATGATGGCCCCCGGTGGCACTCCGGTGCCACCGGAAGCGAGGGGGAGAGAGCCCCCCTCCTTCTTCTTCCTTGACCTCCTCCCTAGATGGGAGAAGGGTTTCCCCTCTAGTCCATGGACTCCATGGCACGGGAGGGGCGAGAGCCCCTCCAAGATTGGATCTGTCTCTCTGTCTCTCTCTGTCGGTGGGAACGACACCTATGGGATCACAAGAATCCCTACTACGGTTGCGGGGCGCGGGGTCATCAGAAGAGCGGATCAAACAGATAGCACACGGTTTGTTTATCCAGGTTCGAGCTGCGAGGATGCGTAAAACCCTACTCCTGCTTTGGTGGATTGTATATCTGTGTTCTTGAGCTAGCTATGGGGCGTGAGGAGCTCCAAAAAGCCGAATCCTCCTCCTGGTCGCCTCGGGCCTCCTTTCATAGGAAAGGGGTTGCCACAGTGGCACACAGGAGGTGGAAAGTGTATAGTGATGTGAGGTTATCCCTCACATTACATGACAAGGCGCATTTAATGCGTCTTGTCTAGGTGTCCCTGCTTTATCAGGGACGGGGGAGAGACCTGTCTCGTCCGTCGCCGCTCCCTCTCGTGTTGACACGCGCCCTAGCCGGTGGCGCCCGCGGTGCCATATAGGCAGGCAGGCAGCTGAGGTGGCGCAGTGGTGGGTCACCACGAAGATCCGCATGACGCCACGCAGGTGCTTGCCCAGCCGGTTGGGTCGGCAGCTGCATGTGAACGGCGGTGGAGGTTTGACTGGCGTGGGCCTGATGGTGGCCCTACGGGTGTTCTTGGCAAGGGCCTTGCCGGGGCCCCGGCAAGGGTCTTGCCGTGGCGCCTGCTGTCATCCCTGGCAAGGCTCTTACTGGGGGCCTTGTGGTCCTCCTTGGCTGGGATCCCGCCAAGGATCATCATCTTCTAAAGGGTGTATCTGATCTTGAATGTCTTCACAAAGATCTGCATGCCACCACGGGGATGTCTCCCGAATTGTAGCGACCAGACCTCAAACAGTCTGATCTCTGTGCTCCGGTGTCATCCCTGGATCAGTAATGCTGACACCACACAGTACTCGGAGGATTTATAGCAGAGTAGCAATCACACACTTATTACATCGAGTGTCTCATAAGAGAACTTATTACAATAAATATGGCTTAAGGCCATCTAATAACGATAACAGCGGAAGGCTTGGAAGATAAGTGAGTCCATCAACTCCAACGGCATCACTTAGTATAGAACCACGACCTAAAAAATCCTTAATCGTCATCCAAAACGTATGCAACATTAACGTTGCAGCCCGAAACGGGTCAGCACATGGAATATGCTGGCAATGTAACACATAGAGAGTAATGGAATGAAACAGCTATACTATATGCATATTTGGCTGGTGGAAAGCTCTATGGTTACAGTTTTGTGTAAAGCCAATTTTTCCCTACTTCAAAGGAATAAAATTTATTTATCTATCATGGTAGTTGTTAAACATTGAGAATGGTTGACAGCATTCTCAATCCCAAATAAGCATCATCATTAAACATAACCCAACAAAATTAATTTAGAGTAACATGTTGAGATTCACATGATAATCCAGGTACTAGATACTCAAGATCGTCCATAACCGGGGACACGGCTAATCATGATTAGTTTATTACACTCTGCAGAGGTTTGCGCACTTCTCCCCACAAGACTCGATCAGCTCCGTTTGGTTTCTCGCACTACAAGGTGTTTGAGAAGACGGATGACCGAGACATCGTCTTTCAGAAGCGCTAGCACCTTACAATCGGGTAGACCATACCACCTACATCCCCTACATCTGCTAGTCTACCACTGTAAGAGTTCGCACGACTTAGTCAACTATGCTAGAGCCCATAATAGCTTGTGGCTGCACACGGAAGTTTCTAGTATGAATAGTCTCATGATCCCTTTGAGCCTGGGTGGCGGTCCAAAAGAAAACAGGCAAGTCCTGGAATACCCAGGTGCCTCAATCCACCCAGATGTGTGTTTAAGTTGCCACCTTAGATAAACCATTAATTAACAAACTCACATCTGTCATGGATATCACTCACCCAATCCACGTCTACTAGCATAGCATGGCATAATAAGCAAACATAGAAGTAACTCCCAAAGGTTTGATAATAAACAGGTAATAGGTACTACCTCAACTACTTCCCATCCCACAATTTAATTAGATCCTAATCATGCAATATGTGAGGATTGATCTAATGCAATAAAACTGGGTAGTAGGAAAGGTATGATCAAAGTGTTACTTGCCTTGCTGATGATCCGGGAAACCTAGAGATTCGAAGTAACAAGCGGCGCACTCCGGGTATTCTATCGCAGACAAACAAACAAGCATACAATAAGTACTCATCTAATGCACAGGTAAAACTCAAATAAGATATCTAACCAGAAGGTTCAACTTAAGAACTCCGGTTGGCAAAAAGAATCAAATCGAACGAAGCAACGAAAGTCAAACGGCGAAAGAAAATAACTTCGTTCTACTAATCTGGATCTAGGGAAAATTTTACAGTAGCAAAATCTTGTTTAAGTTGGTTAAACGGATAGAGGGTTTCGAGAAGAAACTCTAGGCGCTTGAATCGCCTGATTCCGATAAACGAGCGAAAAGTTATACTAAAACAAAAATCGGATCAGGAATCGCGATCAGAAAAATCGCGGATTTAATCTGAGAAAAGAAAAACGACGAACGTTCGCTAGAATGAACGAACGGACGAACACTCACTATTTAAATAAACCGGGAAAACCGATCTATTTAAAAAAACCGAATCTAAAAAAACCGACGGAAAAACCGAACGGTTTTTTGAAAGAAAAAAAATGGTGCGGATATCGAGGCGGTGGCGAACCTCGGCGAGCGTGC
>NC_057803.1:334629319-334677568 GCF_018294505.1 Triticum aestivum
GCGGCGGCGGTGAGGCGGCGCGGCGGCGGGGCGGCGGTGAGGCGGCGGCGGTTGGGGCGGCGGCGGTGGCTGGGGCTGGGGCGGCTCGGGCTAGGGTTTCCCCCGGGGCTGGGCCGGCTTATAAAGCCACCTCGGGCCGGAGTCCTAGCCAGACACGGCCCGTAGGTCGGTTCGTTTTTTTAATAAATATTACGCGCAGAAAAAAATAAAAATAAATACTAAACGGACTTCAAAAATTCCGAAATAAATTTTCACGGGCTTCTAAAATCAAGCCACACAAGGTGAACATTTATTTGGGACCTAAATTCAATTTTGAAAAACGCACATTTTTCCTAAATTCAAATAAAACACCGAAAAACTCTGAAATAAAATCTTATTTGATTTTATTATTTGATCCTCAATATTTCTTTATTCTGGGAAAGACATTTTATTCCCTCTCTCATATTTTTGTAATAGAAATAATTGATGATAAAATAAATAAAATCAAATGATCCTATTCTCAAAATTTGAGAAAACTCAAATATGAAAATAACGAAATCCCCAACTCTCTCCGTGGGTCATTGAGTTGCGTAGAATTTCTAGGATCAACCAAAACGCAAAATAAAATATGATATGCAATGATGATCTAATGTATAACATTCCAAAATGAAAAATTGGGATGTTACACGAATCCTTGCCCCATGGGGGCAGTGGACTCAAGGGTGACTCACTCTGTAGGTGTGGGGCGAGCTGCCACGGCAAGGGTCTTGCCGGGTTTTCTAAAACCACCTCCCGTCAAGGATCTTGCCGGGGGGGTCTGCTTCATCCCCTTTGCTCTTTGTGGTCTTGGTCTTGGCGTCATTCTGCTTCTCCTGAGCTTCGGCCTTACCTTGGCTCACCTCCCTTGCCTTGCTCAGTGTGGTGGTGCCCGTGGCTCAGACTGCCCATGCACAGTTGTAGGGGTACAAAAAGTGTACCCCTCTTTTTGTACACCGACAGGAGCCCCCGCGCCTGGGCCACATGTAAGCGCAATCACGTCGTTGGGCTAGGCCGAAAAACGGTGCGCGGGCAGGCGGGGCGGTTTTTACCGCGGTAAGTTTCTTCGCGCGCTGTGCTTCCCACGCTTCCCGCGCGTGGTGCGGCAGGGGGAGGCGTGTGTGACGTGGGCGGCATGCGTGGGGCTGAGCTCTGCGTGCATGCGTCACATCGTAGTAAAGGTGAAAGGAGGCGGCCCGTTGTTTTCCCCCATAAGAAAGGAATAATCGTGGGCGCGCTGCTCACTTTCTCCTCTTTCCTCGTGCCTTTTCCAATCTCAGAGCCGCTGTTTCCTCTCTTCCTAAGCTCCGCCGTCGCCCGCCATCATTGCTTCGCCATCCTCCTTCCTCAGCCCTCTGAACTTCTTGGTCGCCATGGCTCCCAAATTTGCCAAGGGCAAGGGGGTGGCTAAGGGCGCCGGGACAGTGGAGCCGCCGGAGAGCGCGCTCTCAGGGGACCGGACGAAGTCCGCCTTCTTCTTCCCCTGGACGGTTGATGTTCAAGAGCTCCCGGCCTCCTTCAAGCCCCTATGGGGAGTGAAGACGGGGGGAGAGGATTCGGGACACCCGGCGACGCGCGTCATTCCTGCCGCTTGCGCTAATCCTGCACCAAATCGGTACCCCTTCTTCGTTGATTACATTTCTTGCGGGTTATTCCCCCTTTCTCGGATTTCTTCTATGATGTTATGCGCACCTTAGGCTTTCGCCTCTTGGATTTTGCTCCGAATGCGGTGGGCCTGCATGGCTTTCTTCGCGTATCTTTGTGAAGGCTTTGCCGGGGTGCAGCCCAACACGGCGCTCTTCCACCATTACTTCTTCCCTCGAATCCAGCCGGGAGGAGCCGTCTCCGGTTGCGTCACCTAGATCCCAAGATCCAAGGGGGCGTACCCGGACAGTGCCGTGAAGGAGAGGTGGGAGGAATGGCGTGGCCGGTGGTGCTGGATTGAAGATGAAAACCTGCTGGAATTCTGCAAGGTCCGCTGAGTGCCGCCGGTCCGTGGCAGCGATTGGAGCGATGTCGACGCCGCCGATGGGAGGCTCACCGTCGCCACCACCAGGATTCTCCGGCTCACCCAGGCCAGACTCACCCTTGAGATGATCGGGGCGGACTTCATTCGCCGCCGGATCGCCCCGTTGCACAGCAAGGGGAGGCCAGCTTGGCTCTTTATGAACCCGGCTGACATTATGCGACTCCGCCCCGGCCTCGATCACAACTTCACAGTGCTGGCGCATGCCCACTTCTTCCAGCGGCTTTTCCAGCTTGATGTGGGTCGTGATGGCGAGGTCGAGCGGACCGGCAAGGCCGCGAGGGCTGCCGCAAAGGTTGGCAAGGCCCTCAAGGGGCCATTTTTCAAGCTGCCAGCGGGGGTGGTCCTGTTGTGCAACAATTCACGTCGGTCCGAGATCATCGCCATGATGCCGGACTGTAATGCGCACGGCCCTATCCCGAGCTGGGAGGAGCCAAAGGACGAGGATGTGCAGCAATTCTTCAACACCCTGATCGAGGTGTACGTCAATGCCGACGCCGAGCGGTGGCTTATCATGGACACCACCCAGGCAGAGCTGGACTACATCGCCACTAGGGCGAGGGAGGCACAACTTGCCATGGAGGCCGGCAGCGCCGGGGGCATGGAGGACAAGGCCACAACGGCGGCGGAGGAAGAGGAGCTCACCCGGTGGGTGGCGGCCTCCGGGGAGGTCAGCAGCACCGACACTGGATCTCCGCTCGTCGAAGACGCGGCCGACGAGTCGTCATCGTCGGAGGAGGACGTGGCGGCGGGCTCGACGCCAACCAGGGGAAGAGGGCGAGTCCCGCGGCGGGCCGGCTCCGGTGAGCCGGTCCGGCCCGGCAGGGCTGTGCAACCTCAATTGACCCTGGAGGGGTCCGGGCACCACACGAGGGCCACGCCAGCCAAGAGGCTGACGAAGTCCACTGAGAAGAAGAAGACAACAGCCCCTTCCTCATCTAGGCGCGCACAAGCCCCGCCGTCTTTGCCTCCTCGGGCAGATGTCGACTTGGATGTTGACGCGGGGGTCACTTTTGATCTCGGGCCTCTCAGCCCGAAGAGGAAGAGGAAAGCGGTGGAAGAGGAGGGGGTGGATGACAAGTAAGTACTCCGTTCCTTACTGTCATTTCCATTCCTCTGAATTAAGCCACCCATCTTGATCCGTTTTTGCTTTTGTAGGGATGCAGAGATGTTGGCCCAGAGGGTGAAGAGGGCGAAGGCCTCGGCGAGCAGTCAGCCCCCAGCTGGGGCTTCAAGGACGCCACTAGTGGTGTTGAGCAGCCCGGACAGCAGCCCCCGGCATAGCACCCAGCGTAAGTTCGTCACCCTCTTCTTACTCAACATGTGGTAGGCGTCCGATGCTATGATGCTAACCTTGCCTGGTTTGCAAGAGGGGAGCGGCAGCAGGAGGAGCCACAGAGGGCTACTCCTAACACACCACTCCCATCGACTACGCCGCCGCGGGGGGCGTCCCCGGCAAGGGCATCAGGCACGGAGCCCACACCCATGGAGGAAGAGGGGAACTTGGGCGCTGGTGGCTCTACCACGGCGCCAAATGCTGGCGGAGAGGGGACTTCTGCTTCACAGCCTGGCACTGGTGAGTCGCCTGTCCTTCGTCTCTGTTTTTCCCTTATTCTTTTCTTGGCTTCCATGCTCCCATTACTACCCAGACCCTCCTTCAACAGGTATGGAGGATGTGGATACCGTTGCTAGGAACATTGCTAAGGAGGCCGCCAAGGACGCCGTCGAGGTCGCCGCTGACGAGGCCGCCAAGGATGCTGCTGAGGACACCACGGCGGGGGCCACCAAGGTGACCGGGGAGGCTTCTGCCAAGGGCGCCAACGATGGGCCTGCTGGGGAAGCCGGCAAGGCCACCGCCAAGGAAGAGGCGGTTGATGATCAGCCTCCCTCCTCCTCAACCTCGGGCCCCGACAGGTATCTGAAGGTGGGCGACGATCTTTTCGTCCACCTCCCAGGGGCGTCAAGTTCCCGGGCGCCCGCCGAAGGGGAAGTCTTTGACAGCGAGGTGCTTGCCGCCACCGGGCTTGAGGTTGTCAGTGAGCCGGGCATTGGCGGTGACGGTTCTCTGGAAGAGCAGCTTTTCCGCGCTATGGGGGCCAACTTCCGAAAACTCCAAGCGCTCTACCGTGTCCGTCTGGACAAGGATATGTCCAGGATGGCAACGGTGGACCAGTCGGAGGTGGATTTCAAGGCGCGCATTGCTGAGACGCAGACCTGGTTCCACCAGACTCGCGAGGAGCAGAGGGCCCTTCAGGAGGAATTGGCCAAGTGCAACGTCGAGCTCACCATGAAGATGGCTGACATTGAGAAGGCCGAGGAACAGGCGGCGAACTTGGCTGTCGCGGCCGAGGCCGTCCGGAACCAGCATCAAGCCGCACTAGATTCCCAGGAAGACGACCTCACCGTGCGTGAGGCGAAGCTTGCCGTAGCGCTCTGTGGCAAGGATGAGGAGCTCGAGGCCCTTGTCGCGCGGCGGACTCGCGAACTGGAGCAGAGGCACAAGGAGGCACTCGATGCCCAGGCTCTAGCCCATGCTGGGAAGGTAAGGGAGTTGGAGGTGGCGCAGGACGAGCTGAAGGAGCAGGCCCTCAAGCTGTCCAACGAGAAGAGCACGCTCAACAACGCCTTGGTGGAGGCGCAATGAGCGGTCATCAGCAGGGCTGGGGAGCTCTCCGAAGCGCAAAACTCCATCAGAGATCTCAAGCTGAAGCTGGAGGATCTCGAGAAGATGCTATCGGAGAGCAGGGATCGGGAGGAGACCTTGACCAGGAGCCTGGAGGAGGAGAAGCAGCTGCGGGCGAACAAGGCCGCCTCCCACCAGGATTATGTGGCGGGCGAGAACAGATGGATCAGCCATCTGGAGGAGGTCGCCGGCAGGGTCACCTTGCAGTTGGCCACCATGGGGATGCCAAACGTGAGGTACGCCCCTGAGCGCAGCGGGACCGTTAACGCCAAGTTGACCCTGTTCTTCGAGGGCGTCCTCCGAGCCTTGGCTTATCTTCACTCCAACCGAGCGGCCACGTTGGCCGGGGAAGCCCGACGACTTTGCCGGGGGGTCATGACCAAGGTCCTCACCAAGATGGCGTACTGGAATCCCGACCCCGACTTCGGTGCCGCGATGGATAGCTTGCCGGAGGGTGTTGACCTCACGGTGCTCAAGGAGCGCATCAAGCCCGTCATCAGCATCATCGACGAAATCAAGAGGGTGGAAGGCCAGCGCCGGGATTAGGCATCCCGTTCTTCACCGCCGTTGCAGGTTCACGACCAAGACAAATTTAATCTTTAGTTAGAACCGCAGCAATGATGTGATGTAATATAACTTTGTAGTACTTTTAATTTCATGCACGTTATTTCCCCGTTCAATTCCTCTTTGTATGCGCGCCCTACGCCGATTGGGTAGGCTTGCCAGCGCGGAAGCCCCTAGCGGCGTTTTGGGGACAGATCCCCTTGGGCCTGCTGGGTACGCGTGCTGCCGGACGAGCCACCTTTCCGTTCCGAACGTGGCCGCTCGAACTGTCGAGCTTGACTTGAGTCAGAATCGAGAGCGTTGTTGGTCGCGGAAGGCTACTCTGCCATTCTCGACGCAGCCGCTTGAGCTGTTGAGCGGACTCGAAACAGGGCAAGGGCATTGTCGATCATGGGAGAGCACCCTGGCGTGCAGGTTTCTCATACAAAGGCGTGACATCTCCGGGGGGGGAATAACCTCATATAAAAAGGATAGAACAAATAAGGGTTCAGTGCAACTTAGCTTCTGTTTGTAGTCACTCGAGCGCTGATCTTCCGACCTCCGTCCTTCTCCAAGAGCCACGAAGACGAAGGAGTGCTGAGCTGATTGCTAGAGCCGATTCTCACAACTATGCCCCCTACCTGGCGCGCCAAAGATGTCGGTGGGAACGACACCTATGGGATCACAAGAATCCCTACTACGGTTGCGGGGCGCGGGGTCGTGAGAAGAGCGGATCAAACAGATAGCACACGGTTTGTTTATCCAGGTTCGGGCCGCGAGGATGCGTAAAACCCTAATCCTGCTTTGGTGGATTGTATATCTGTGTTCTTGAGCTAGCTATGGGGCGTGAGGAGCTCCAAAAAGCCGAATCCTCCTCCTGGTCACCTCGGGCCTCCTTTTTTAGGAAAGGGGTTGCCACAATGGCACACAGGAGGTGGAAAGGGTACGGTGATGTGAGGTTATCCCTCGCATTACATGACAAGGCGCATTTAATGCTTCTTGCCCAGGTGTCCTTGCTTTATTGGGGACGGAGGAGAGCCCTGTCTCGTCCGTCGCCGCTCCCTCTCGTGTCGACAAGCGCCCTGGCCAGCGGCGCCCGCGGTGCCATGTAGACAGGCAGGCAGCTGAGGTGGCGCAGTGGTGGGTCTCCACGAAGATCCGCATGCCACCACGCAGGTGCCTTCCCAGCCGGTTGGGTCGACAGCTGCATGCGAACGGCGGTGGAGGTTTGACTGGCGTGGGCCTGATGGTGGCCCTACGAGTGTTCTTGGCAAGGGCCTGCCGGGGGCCCGGCAAGGGTCTTGCCGTGGCGCCTGATGTCATCCCCGGCAAGGCTCTTGCCGGGGGCCTTGTGGTCCTCCTTGGCTGGGATCCCGCCAAGGATCATCATCTTCTGAAGGGTGTATCTGATCTTGAATGTCTTCACAAATATCTGCATGCCACCACGGGGATGTCTCCCGAATCCTTGCCCCATGGGGGCAGTGGACTCAAGGGTGACTCACTCCGTAAGTGTGGGGCGAGCTGCCACGGCAAGGGTCTTGCCGGGTTTGCTAAAACCGCCTCCCGACAAGGATCTTACCGGGGGGGTCCGCTTCGTCCCCTTTGCTCTTTGTGGTCTTGGTCTTGGCGTCGTTCTGCTTCTCCTGAGCTTCGGCCTTACCTTGGCTCACCTCCCTTGCCTTGCTCAGTGTGGTTGTGCCCGTGGCTCAGACTGCCCGTGCACAGTTATAGGGGTACAAAAAGTGTACCCCTCTTTTTGTACACCGACACTCTCTGTTTCTGCGTTCTCAGATTCTTCCCTTTCACCGTTTCTTATATTCCTGGAGATCCGTAACTCCGATTGGGCTGAAATTTTGACACGATCTCTATATGGAAATTAGCTTTCTTGAGGCAAAAGAAGGGCACTAACCGCCTTACGGGTGGCCCACGATGGTCAGGGGCGCGCCAGGGGGCAGGCGCACCCCCCTGCCTCGTGGCCACCTCGGGCACCGTCTCGCGTGGATTTTTCTTCCCAAAAATCATATTGATTCCAAAAAAAATCTCCGTCAATTTTTATCCCGTTTGGACTCCGTTTGATATGGATATTCTGCGAAACAAAAAACATGCAACAAACAGGAACTGGCACTAGGCACTGGATCAATATGTTAGTCCCAAAAATAGTATAAAAACATGCCAAAAGTATATGAAAGTTGAATAATATTGGCATGGAACAATCAAAAATTATAGATACGACGGAGACGTATCACCGGTCTTCTTCATGAGGAGGTCTTGATGTTCTTCTCCGCAAGGAGGTCTTGAATCCAAAGGGATCTTCTCCGAAGAGGGGCCACGGTCTCTCTCGTGGACTAGATCCGATGTGGATGAGCAATGCTCTATCTCTAAAATGAGCTAAACCAATGCTAACCCTAGAAAGTAGGATGAGGGGGAGTATATATAGTCTAGGGGTTTAAGGGGTACACGGGCCGCAGCCCTTCACTGTGCATAGACAGGGGAGGCCCGACGTCCGGGAGTCCGTCCAGATGTCCGGGCTTTCACGAGGGGCCGGATGTCCGGGCTGGGTGGCCGGATGTCCGGGCTTAAGGCGCTGGCCATGCTGCTCTCTGGTTCGGTGGTGTCCGGATATCTGGGCTTGAGGCCGGATTTCCAGGCAGGGTCGGATGTCCGGGCTGGGGCTGGATGTCTGGGGCCTGTAGGTGCTTGGAGGTTGTGCAGCTAGTGGTGGACGACGCTCCAGGGGCCGGACGTCCAGGGTCGTGGCCGGATGTCCGGGTCCTGGGAGGTGTTCTTGACTCCTTCCGTGGGTTCTCTTCATCCATGAACTTGGGGCTTGTACACCTTCACGTGCATCTTCGGGAGGGTCCTCTTGGTACCTAATCATGCACAACGTCTCGGATTTTGGTAGTAGCCATGTCTCGAGAGGATCATGTGTAATATCACTGAGGAAGGAAGTCACCTTGTTCTCGAGAGCTCTAGCTCTAGCTTGTGTCATGGGTCCTCATGGCTCTTGTTGAGGCGATGGTAGGTCCATGGGGATGACCGTAGGATGCTCCGCATCATAGTGGTAATGGCATAGGAGGTGATAGAGGCAAAGCTGTCCCGATGTTTCGATGAGATAGATATTATTTTCAGTGGGAGCCGACTTTGACGATCCGACTACGAACATGCAAAGACGTCACGGCTTAGCAATCGCTAAACCAACTTCCGAGGGTTATTGACCACGCCGGAGCATGATCAACCTGACCACGAGGGTCTATTTCCTGCGAGCAAATGAAGAACAAGCAAGAAACTGAGATGGCAATCTGGATATTGTGAATTAAAGAGGAAAGCTTTAATAATGAAGGTGGGGTTCTATGACGTCTTGGTCTGGTCGTTGGACAGAAACGAAGTACGCGAAGTTGCAGCTATGGCGAACTTTTAATCTAAACAAAACCCAAAGTCTAAATGACTCCCTAAGGTCTGTTTATATGGAGAAAGAGGGGGGAATTTCGTGGCCCTTGGAGGAGGGGTCCGAAACCAACCCTAACTATTGTTTCCCCACACATATGGACTATAAAAACAGCCTATACTTAAGTATTTCGAAAATACATGGGCCTGGCCCAATAATAAGGTGACGCAGCACCTAGAATAGGCTCTGGACGAAATTTATGAAGTGCCATCTTGTATATTTCGTCCAAGGTTTTATGCACTCATTATGGTGGCTTCAAATTCCTGAAATCGTCACTTGTAACTCTGTTCTTGATCCCCTTGCGCATGCCATCATCTCCATGCTTGAACTTGCTCGAAGGTTCATCTTTCTTGTCCAAGCTAGGCCCTTCATTTGTAAGAAAAACAAATGTATCCAATTTAGGCAGCATCATATTCTCATGAACATAAGAATCGTTACCAAGAAACGAAAGTACCTGATAATTTAATTGGCGTTTGCGAGCTCTAGTAATTGGTTCAGTATGTACAGCAGCAGGGGTTGTGGGTGTAACAATGGTATTGATGTCCTCATCATCCTCCCCTTCTTGAAATGAAGTCGTCCTCGACGAAAGTTCATCTTCCTCACCCAAATAAGGCTTCAAATCTGCAATGTTAAAAGTGGGACTAACCCCAAAATGTGTAGGCAGCTCAAGTTTATATGCATTATCATTTATTTTCTCTAACACCATAAAAGGACCATCAGCACATGGCATTAGCTTTGATTTGCGCAAATTAGGAAATCAATCCATACGCAAATGTAACCAAACAAGATCTCCAAGTGCAAACACAACATGTTTTCTACCCTTATCTCCAGCAAGTTTATATTTAGCATTCATACGCTCAATATTTTCCTTAGTTAACTCATGCATTTTTAAAATCCATTCAGCATGTTCTTTAGCATCAAAATTAACCTTCTCCGAAGATGGAAGAGGCAACAAATCAATTGGTGCACGAGGTAGGAAACCATACACAATTTCAAAAGGGCACATCTTAGTAGTAGAATGCAATGAATGATTATAAGCAAATTCAATATGGGGCAAGCATTCTTCCCACATTTTCTTATTATTGTTCAAAACAGCCCTAATCTCGAGCAGCTCCTGTACTTGATGCATAATCTCCTTCGTCTCCTCTGGATTGGTACGGTATGATGCACGGTTGGGTAGCGATGTACCAGGAATTAAGTCAATTTGATGCTCAATCCCTTGAATAGGTGGTAATCCCGGTGGCACGTCTTGTGGAAAGACGTCAGCGAACACCTGCAAAATGTGAGTGACTGTAGGGGGCAAAGAGGAAGGCACGTCCTCGAATGAAAATAATGCCTCTTTGCACACAAAAGTATAGCCAACAGATTTGTCGAAATCTAAATCATCAATATCAGATTTGGTGGCAAGTAAACATGCACTTTTCAAATTTATTTCAGAAGCAACACTAGATGGTTTAGTATTAGGCTTCATTTGTTGCTCAAATTCTTTGGCCACAATCTGATTTTCACTCATATTTTCCTCCCATTTTGCTTTATTAGCTCTATTAATATCATCTTTCAAAATGGAATCAGGAGTCATAGGAAGCAAAGTAATATGGCTATCCTTATGAACAAGAGTATACTGATTATCTCTACCATGGTGTAATTTTTTTTTATCAAATTGCCATGGTCTACCAAGTAATAAGGAACATGCTTGCATGGGTACCACATCACAGTCAACATAATTAGCATATGTAGAGATACTAAAATGCACACGAACAGTACGTGTTACCTTAACCTTGCCGCTGTTGTTGAACTATTGGATGTAGTAAGGATGTTGATGTGGTCTTGTGGTGAGAGGATAGCTTCTCCACCATCTCCATGCTAGCCAAGTTGTTGCAGCTCCCTCCATCTATGATGACGCGAACAGAACGTTCCTTCACAACTCCCTTTGTGTGGAACAAATTATTCCTCTGATTTTGCTCATCTTGTGTAACCTGCACACTCAAAACACGTTGAGAAACTAAACATTCATACTTGTCAGCATCTTCAGCAGCCATGTATTGCATCTCATGATCAGAATCATCTCCACCATGTTCTTCATGTGTAATAAGAGCCAAAGTCTCCTCATCATAGTCACTAGCGGACTCATACCCACCATCCCCAGTAGCACTCATCACACGCTGAGATTTGCATTCTCTCGCAAAATGTCATCTTCCATTACAATGACGACAAATAATATCACTTGTGTGCCCTGTTGATGCCATGGAAGAAGAAGAGCTCTGCGCAGGCCCAACAGGTGTCCTCTTGGCAGATAGTGGTGGTTGTGCCTGCTTTCTTGTATCACAACTCGAGGTGGCACCTGATGGAGGTGCTGGTGCAGTGGAAGTAGAGGATGCATGTGGTGTCCATGATGCAGATCGACCTGCAAAAAAGTTAGTCCGCGCCAATGCATGTCGATCCTGCACTTCACGTTCAGCTTTACAAGCAAGATGAAATAAACGAGTGATATTATTATACTCCTTATACTCTAGAATGGTCTGAATCTCTCTATTTAATCCACCCATAAAATGTGCAAGCATAGCTTCATTCTCCTCAACAATACCACATCTAATCATGCTAGTTAGTAATTCCTGATAATATTCTTCTACAAAAAAAATTCCTCTTCTTAAACGCTGCAATTTTTGAAGTAATTCATGTTGATAATATGGTGGAACCCAATGAGTACGCATAGCAGTTTTCAAAGCAGCCCAAGTAGCTGGAATAGGATATAATCTACAATGTTCAGACCACCAAACACATGCAAAGCTGGTGAAAGCACAAACAGCAGCAGGAACACGTCTCTCCTCAGGATATTGTAAACATGTAAATCGTTGTTCAGTTTCTAACTCCCAAGTAAGATATATATCAGGAACATATGATGTGGATCATCCAAAGGTCATCCCCATGGACCTACCATCGCCTCACCAAGTGCCTAGCGGACCCATGACACGAGCACGGTCAAGAGCTCTAGAAACCGAGGTGACATCACTCCTGTCACGTTTCCACTTCCATGCACATGAGACATGGCTACTACCTCATACGGACACATTGTGCATACTCAGGTACTATGGACTTCCGACGCTCCACGGACGACCGACGCCCGGACGTCCGACCCTGACCGGACATCCGACAGAAGACCACCCGAGCCGAATCTACGGACGTCCGACAGGCACCGGATGTCCGGACCCTCGCGAGCCTCCAGACGACCGGTGACACCCGAACGTCCGTCACCTGTGTATTGTTTCGTGTTGGGCCGCAGCCCATGTTCCCCCTTTTCCCCCTTTTTTTGCACTAAGACTATATATAGACCTCCTATTCCTTATAGCTAGGGTTAGCATTGGTTAAGCTCATTTGAGAGATAGAGCATTGCTCAACCACATCAGATCTACTCCTCGAGGGAGACCGCGGCCTCTTCAGAGACGATCTATTTGGATTCAAGACCTCCTCGTGGAGAAGAACATCAACGACTCCTCACGGAGAAGACCGGCTACCCATGTATCGTCCCTAGTTGATTGTGTACCATGTGAACTCTTATGTATCCGAGGATCTAGCACATGTGTGACTCTTGTGTTGGTTTAGTGATTCTCCCATGTTTTCCCTTGTGTTTCCCTCATTTCCACCTTGTGTTATTTGTGTTCATCGCGGGATCTGCTCCTTTCATGAAAGATCAGGCGATTAGGGTTCTACCCTACATCATCTTGGTATCAAGAGCCACGTTGATCATGATTTCGGAGCCTCCCCGTTGTGTTGCTAGCCTAGTTTTTTGTTGTTTTTTTCAAATTCAAAAATTCCCCACAAAAATAGCCCCAATTTGTTTTGTGATTTGTTGGTGTGTTGAAATTTTGTTGGATTTGATCCGTGGATTTGCTTTGTTTTGCGTGGATCTAGCTTTTCCCCCTTGTCTCCACCCTTTCCATCCACAAAATCCTGCGGATTCGACGAATTTCCACATCTCCACCACGAACCCTAGATGTTCATCCCGTGGACAAATTTCGCCAGGCACCGGACGTCTGAGCCCTACCAGACGTCCAACGACCGGACGACCGGTCCAGCCCGGACGTCTGACGAATCCTGACAAAACTGATTTTTTTTTCAGTTTTGCACCACCACCACCCCACATTTCCGCATACACACTCCTACCACCTATACACCATCACCATTTCCGCATACCACCATTGCTTACCCGTTTCGCATTCCGACAGGTGTTGCCACTTTGAGCTTTGAGAATTTGAGTTGCTGTTCCATATCCTTTTGTGTTTCGGCTATCTAGGTACGGTTCGACATCAACATCACCGCCGCTCATCTTCGCCACGGATGCGTCATCAACAACGACCACCTCGACTACATCTTGGTATTCAGTCCACTATTTTGACACCATACCGTAAGCAAGAATGGTAACCTCGTTTTGGTATCATGATACATCATTCTTTCCTTTACATTGATAGCCATCATAGCCTTACTCCTTTGCGTTGCTTACCCATCGAGACTAGCCATTGTGTATTGCCAGCAACGAGACTTGTGCACATTAGTGATCATACTTCCCATAGCATAGATACATCATTGTTGCATATATTGGTATCATCTCTTGTGTCACAAAGTTGTCATTGCATACACAATTGTTATCTTGGTTCATGTAGCATTGCATGAGAAAAGAGCTCCAACATGAAAAAGCTAAACAAGCTTTTAAGCAAAGAGGAAAGATAAGCAAAGAGCTTTTAAGCAAGAACCATAGCATCATACAGCATTAAGATTGTCATACTCGATCATCTTGGATCATCGCATAGAAACACCTTGCATAGAGCAAACTTGGGATAGAAGTCGTTGCATTTTTGACAAGTAGGTTGTGCACAAGTTCTTATATCCGCCTATTGTGCAATCGTGCTAGCGTGTCTCTAGTGTTGTGCAACAAGAGCATTTTTGTGGATCCCACATTTTGGCATATCCTTGGTTGCACAACCCCACTTATCCTTTTGCGTGTGTGTTTCCCTGTACCTTATATGCTTCGTCTACTTGTTACATTGCATCTTGCAAATCTTTTCCAACATTATTGAAGCTCACTTACAATTGCATCAAATTTTGTGCCACCATCCTAACCAAGCTCCACATAACCTTTTACTTGTGTAGGTGTGAGAAACCGACAAGAGCTAGTACCAATTGTGCTATTTCCTTGTCCTACATTGGAGTAATCATCAATCCACTTTCAACTTTGGTCAAGGTACATTTGGTAGTCGTTCTTCTCTTTCTACCACTCACATTTTTCTTGGAATGATGGATAGGCCAAGTACTTCTACAAACCCACTCTTCATTGAGCACGGCGACGACTTGAACTCCTACGTCACCAAGAGTCACCTTTTTGGTGCACAACGTGCTTTGCATCAAGAGCAACAAGCCATGAGTGAATGCATCGACAACCTCGCCGCCGACTCGTGACTCTTTGAGCAACGTACAAGGGACTACTTCGACCACAAGCTCGATGATCACACCCAAGAGAATGATGCAAGGATGGACGAGATTCGTGCTTTGTTGCTCAACCGCTCTTCTTCCATTTCGTCTTCATCAAGAAGGACTCGCTCAAGTCGACACTCCGACTTCACCCTCTCCAGCTCAAGTACACCAACATCGAACACTCTATGACGTGCCATGCGCAATGATCGTCAAGCAAGCCTCAATCCCCTACGCGACACCGACTCTCAAGAGAGACGACAACGTCAAACCTAAGAGGCCTTTGCGCTAGCACGAGAACGGCAACATCAACGCCAACATGAAGAGGATGAGCGAGCGTGTCTACACCAAATTGCACAAGATGCCGAAGCACAACGCCAAGAACAACAACTCCATGAAGCTCAAGCACTTGAGGCGCAACAAGTCCTCCAAGATTCAAGTCGAGACGTAGCCAACCGAGGTCGACAAGTTCGTGAACAAGAGGAAGCACTTCGCGAAGAACTTCATGAACGACGACATCAAGCTCGCATGCACCATCACCTTCCTCAAGTTGCTTCTCGAGCTCGACAAGCTCCTCCACAAGCTCGCTAAGAACATGAAGTTCATCAAGAGCATGAAGAGAATGGACATCCCCCACGAGAAGTCCAACATGAAGTTGACAACCCTCCTCACCAAGAGCAACACGAGCTTGACAATCATCATCAACATGGACGTCATCATCCTCGACCCCAACACAATGTAGAGAAACGCTAGGAAAGCTCAAGTTCACCTTCCCCAAGTTCAACGGAAGCAACAATCCCGAAGAATACCTATCATGGGCATTGAAAGTTGACAAGATCTTCCGTTTGCACAACTATGACGAGGAGAAGAAGATCACGATGGCATCCCTTGAGTTCCAAGACTATGTCCTCATTTGGTGGGAACAACTTATCGAGCGTCGAGAGGCACGAGGTGAACCACAAATCACTACTTGAGCACAAATGAAGGATGTCATGAGAGCATGCTTTGTGCCTACCTACTACAACCGCGACCTCTTCAAGAAACTCCAACTACTCAAGCAAGGAACCAAGTGCGTTGAAGAGTACTACAAGGAGATGGAGATTGCCATGATACGAGCCAATGTCACGCAATATGATGAGCAAACTATGGCACATTTCTTGAATGGACTCAACCATCCTATCATGAACATCGCCGACTGCCAACCATACTCGAACCTGATCGAGCTAGTGCATCAAGCTACAAAGGTGGAACGTCAAGTGTAAGAAGATTTCAAGTATGCCAAGTTCTCATCTAAGTCCTACAGCTTCTCCAACAACCAAGCTTCAACGACTTGAACACCGTCTATCAAGGCTTCTACAAGCAACATCGACAAGTCGAGTTCCAAGAAAGCTTCGTCAACTCCAAGTCACCCTCCTACTATGAGCAACTTCAAGCCGAGAGCTTCATCATCCTCAACCCCCACCGATGAGACCGCCAAGTCGAGTTCCTTCAAATGGTTCACATGCAGAGGCCGAGGCCACAAGTCCTACGAGTGCACCAACAAGCGGACCATGATCCACAATGACGACGGCACTTACAACTCAATGAGTGAAGGAGAAATGGACGCCATTGAGAAAGTCGCCATGCACCGGCAAGTTAACGATGAAGAGGAACAAGTCTTTTGTGATGAAGATTCAAGTCCCTCTCTTGTTGTCTCCAAGGTCTTGACTGATAGAGGAAAAGGTGTCCCGTCTTTCGATGAGATGGTGGCTATCATTTTGGAGGAAGTCGACTTTAACGATCCGACTACGAACATGCGAGGACGTCGTGCCTTACCAATCGCAAAACCAACTCCGAGAGGTTATTGACCACGCCGGAGAACGATCAACCTGACCACGAAGGTCTGTTTCCTGCAGGCAAATGCAGAACAAGCAAGAAACTAAGATTGCAATCTGGATATTGCGAATATAAGATGAAAGCTTTATTGATCAAGGTGGGGTTCTGTGACGCCTTTGTCTGGTCGTTGAAAACAAACGAAGTACATGAAGTTGCAGCTATGGAGAACTTTAATCTAAACAAAACCCAAAGTCTAAACGACGCCCTAAGGGCTATATATATGGAGGAAGAGGGGGGGGGCATTTCGTGGCCCTTGGAGGAGGGGTCCGAAACCAACCCTAACTCTTGTTGCCCCACACATACGGACTCTAAAAACATCCTATACTTAAGTACTTCAAAAATACATGGGTCTGGCCCGATAATAAGGTGGTGTAGCACCTAGAATAGCCTCTAGACGAAATTTCTGAAGTGGCATCTTGTATATTTCATCCAAGGCTTCATGCACTCCTTATGGTGGCTTCAAAGTCCTAAAATCATCACTTGTAACTCCGTTCTTGAGCCCCTTGCGCATGCCATCATCTCCATGCTTGAACTTGCTCCAAGGTTCATCTTTCTTGTCCAAACTAGGCCCTTCATTCGTAAGAAAAACAAATGTATCCAATTTAGGCAGCATCGTATTCTCATGAACATTAGAATCGTTACCAAGAAACAAAAGTACCTGATAATTCAATTGGCGTGCGCGAGCTCTAGTAATTGGTCCAGTATGTATAGCAACGGGGGTTGTGGGTGTTACAATGGTATTGATGTCCTCATCATCCTCCCCTTCTTGAAATGATGTCGTCCTTGATGAAAGCTCATCCTCCTCACCCAAATAAGGCAACAGGTTCATATACATTATCATTTATTTTCTCTAGCACCTTAAAAGGACCAGCAGCACGTGGCATTAGCTTTGATTTTCTCAAATTAGGAAATGTATCCTTACACAAATGTAACCAAACAAGATCTCCAGGTACAAACCCAACATGTTTTCTACTTTTATCTCCAGCAAGTTTATATTTAGCATTCATACGCTCAACGTTTTCCTTAGTTAACTCATGCATTTTTAAAATCAATTCAGCATGTTCTTTAGCATCAAAATTAACCTTCTCCGAAGATATAAGAGGCAACAAATCAATAGGTGCACGAGGTAGGAAACCATACACAATTTCAAAAGGAAACATCTTAGTAGTAGAATGCAATGAATGATTATAAGCAAATTCAATATGAGGCAAGCATTCTTCCCACATTTTCTTATTATTCTTCAAAACAGCCCTAAGCATAGTAGACAATGTTCTATTGACTATTTCATTTTGTCCATCAGTTTGGGGGTGACAAGTAGTACTAAAAAGCAGTTTAGTCCCCAACTTAGCCCATAAACATCTCCAAAAGTGTCTAAGGAATTTAGTATCATGATCTGAAACAATAGTATTTGTCACACCATGCAAGCGAATAATTTCACGAAAGAACAAATCAGCAACGTTAATAGCATCATCACTTTTATGACATGGTATGAAATGTGACATTTTCAAGAACCTATCCACGACAACAAATATGCTATCCCTCCCCTTCTTTGTTCGAGGTAAACCTAAAACAAAATCCATAGATATATCCTCCCAAGGAACACTAGGTACAGGCAAAGGCATATATAAACCATGAGGATTTAGTCGTGACTTAGCTTTTTGACATGTAGTGCAGCGAGCAACAAAACGCTCAACATCCCGTCTCATCTTTGGCCAAAAGAAATGTGTGGCAAGTATATCCTCCGTCTTCTTGATGCCAAAGTGTCCCATTAATCCTCCTCCATGCGCCTCCTGCAACAACAAAAGATGAACGGAGCTAGCTGGAATGCATAGCTTGTTAGCACGAAACACAAATCCATCGTTAAGAACAAACTTGTTCCAAGTTCAACCTTCCATACAATTCTGCAATACATCTTTAAATTCTGCATCATGCACATATTGATCTTCGATGGTCTCCAAACCAAATATTTTAAAGTCAAATTGTGAAAGCATAGTATAACGATGAGACATTGCATCAGCAATAACATTTTCTTTACCCTTCTTGTGTTTAATGACATATGGGAAAGTCTCAATGAATTCAACCCATTTAGCATGTCTACGGTTCAGTTTTGCTTGACTTTTAATGTGTTTCATAGATTCATGATTAGAATGTATAACAAATTCCTTGGGCCATAAATAATGTTGCCCTGTTTCTAAGGTCCGAACAAGAGCATATAATTCTTTATCATAAGCAGAATAGTTCAGACTAGGCCCACTCAATTTTTCAGAAAAGTATGCAACAGGTTTGCCATCTTGTAATAACACACCTCCCAATCCAATTCCACTAGCATCACATTCAAGCTCAAAAGTATTATTAAAATCAGGAAGTTGGAGTAAAGGAGCATGTGTCAACTTATCTTTCAGTACCGTGAAGGCTTCTTCCTGTGCGGTACCCCAAACAAAAGGCACATCCTTCTGTGTAAGCTCGTTGAGAGGTGCAGCAATGGTGCTTAAATCTCTCACAAAACGCGTATAGAAACCAGCGAGGCCAAGGAAACTCCTCACTTGTGTGACAATTTTGGGCTGCGGCCAACTCTCAATAGCTTCAATCTTGGCTTTATCAACTTCAATTCCCTGTGGAGTAACAACATAGCCAAGAAAAGATACTCGGTCGGTGCAAAAGGTGCACTTTCCAAGGTTACCAAACAAACGTGCATCACGTAGAGCAATAAAAACAGCATGTGAATGTTCCAAATGTTCCTCCAAAGATTTGCTATAAATCAATATGTCATCAAAGTAAACTACCACAAATCGTCCAATGAAAGAACGTAAAACTTCGTTCATTAATCTCATGAAAGTACTAGGTGCATTAGCTAACCCAAAAGGCATGACTAACCACTCATGTAATCCAAACTTAGTTTTAAATGTTGTTTTCCATTCATCTCCCAATTTCATACGAATTTGTTGGTATCCACTACGCAAATCAACTTTGGAGAATATTGTAGAGCCACTCAATTCATCAAGCAGATCATCTAGCCTAGGAATAGGATGACGATAACGAATAGTAATATTATTAATGCATCTACAATCAACGCACATACGCGACGTACCATCCTTTTTCGGCACTAAAATGATAGGAACAACACAAGGACTAAGGGATTCACGTATATAACCTTTGTTGAGCAGTTCTCGTACTTGACACATAATCTCCTTCATCTCTTCTGGATTGGCACAGTATGGTGCACGGTTGGGTAATGATGCACCGGGAATTAAGTCAATTTGATGGCCAATCCCTCGAATAGGTGGTAATCCTGGTGGCACGTCTTGTGGAAAGACGTCAGCAAACTCCTGCAAAATGTTAGTGACAGCAGGAGGCAAGGAGGAAGGCACGTCCTCGAATGAAAATAATGCCTCTTTGCACACAAAAGCATAGCAAACAGGTCTGCTAAAATCTAGATCATCAATATCAGATTTGGTGGCAAGTAAACATGCACTTTTCAATTTAATTTCAGAAACAACACTAGATGGATTATTATTAGGCTTCATTTGTTTCTCAAATTCTTTTGACACAATCTTATTTTCACTCTTATTTTTCTCCTATTTTGCTTTATTATCTCTATTAATATCATCTTTCAAAATGGAATCAGGAGTCATAGGAAGCAAAGTTATATTTTTATCCTTATGAACAAGTGTATACTGATTGTTTCTACCATGGTGTACATAATTTTTATCAAATTGCCATGGTATACCAAGTAATAAGGAACATGCTTTCATAGGTACCACATCACAATCAACATAATCAGCATATGTAGAGATACTAAAATGCACACGAACAATACGTGTTACCTTAACCTTGCCGCTGTTGTTGAACCATTGGATGTAGTAAGGATGTGGATGTGGTCTTGTGGTTAGAGATAGCTTCTCCACCATCTCCATGCTAGCCAAGTTGTTGCAGCTCCCTCCATCTATGATGACACGAACAGAACATTCCTTCACAACTCCATTTTTATGGAACAAATTATACCTCTACTTTTGCTCATCTTGTGTAACCTGCACACTCAAAACACGTTGAGCAACTAAACATTCATACCTGTCAGCATCTTCAGCAGCCATGTATTGCATCTTATGATCAGAATCATCTCCACCGTGTTCTTCATGTGTAATAAGACCCAAAGTGTCCTCATCATAGTCACTAGCGGACTCATACCCACCATCCTTAGTAGCACTCATCATACCTTAAATTTGCGTTCTCTCGCAAAATGTCCTCTTCCCTTACAATGACGATAAATAATATCACTTGTGTGCCCTGTTGATGCAATGGAAGAAGAAGAGCTCTGCGCAGGCCCAGCAGGTGTGCTCTTGGCAGATAGTGGTGGTTGTGCCTGCTTTGTTGTATCACGGCTGGAGGTGGCACCTGATGAAGGGGCTCGTCCAGTCGAAGTAGAGGATACACGTGGTGTCCATGATGAAGGTCGACATGCAGAAAAGTTAGTTCGCGCCAATGCCTGTCGATCCTGCACTTCATGTTCAGCTTTACAAGCAAGATTGAATAAACGAGTGATATTAGTCCACCCATAAAACGTGAAAGCATAGCTTCATTTTCCTCAACAAGACCACATCTAATCATGCCAGTTTGTAATTCCTGATAATATTCTTCTACATATTTTTTTCCTTGTCTTAAATGCTGCAATTTTTGAAGTAATTCATGTTGATAATAAGGTGGAACCCAACGAGTATGCATAGCAGTTTTGAAAGCAGCTGAAGTAGCTGGAATAGGATATAATCTACAATGTTCAGACCACCAAACACATGCAAAGCTAGTGAAAGCACAAACAGCAGCAGGAACACGTCTCTCCTCAGGATATGGTAAACATGTAAATTGTTGTTCAGTTTCTAACTCCCAAGTAAGATATATATCCGAAACATACCGACCCTCAAATGGTGGAATATTCAATTTCAGTTTAGGGAGATGATCATGATCTCATACCTGAGGGGGATCCCTACCATTGTCATTATTTGCATGTGGGCGACCTGGTGGTTGTAGTGCTGGTGGTTGCACGTAGTTCTGATTTTGATCAACCTCGTCCTCGTAAACTCCCACATAATCATCCTCCTCCGCATAAGCAGCAGGAGCCACAGAAGAATCAACACCAGCACCAACAGTTTAGCCAGGCGCAAGAGGGACACGACTCGCTCGGCGAAGGGCTATTTCGTGACGTGGAGGTAGTAGTAGTCGTCGTCGTCATTGTCGTTGTTGTTGTTGTTGTTGTTGTTGTTGTTGTTGTTGTTGTAGAGGTGCGTTAGGTGCAGCCGGTGGTGGTGGTGGAAGACGCGTGAGCAATTCATTAAACTTGTTATCGAGCTTTGTTTCGAACGTCTTCTCCATGCCATCTATCTTCTCCATGGCCTCTTCAAATCTGTTTAGCAAATCTTGCACCTGTCCACTCATCATTTGCTGAAATTTATCATGCAACTCCTTATTCGTCATGTTCTCCCAGTCAGTCTCGTCGGCTTGTGATCCTGCCATGGTTAGCAGCAATAGAAACACACAAGAATATGACCCTACAGACTACTAACAAGAGGTGGTGGTGGGTGTCACAAATATGTCAAGCAAATCTCAAATTCTTACCAGTTCTTACCCAGCATCAAGTGGTGATCGGCAACCGTCGTAGTCAAAACTCTCAAAGCTTGGATAGGGCAATTACCAGGGAGAGTCAAACGCACGACATAGATGTATGTGGAGCTGGAAAGGCTTATAATACGGTAGCAAAAAGGGTCAGCAATAATCAATTCAGAGATGCAAAGTTGAATAAATTCTCAACAACGGTACTGTGCTGGTCCTAGGCTAGACCGTGCTAGAGACGCGAGCTTAGAACACTAACAAAATCACAGCGCTACACGTAAACAAGGGAGGAGCACGCTCTGAATTTTTATTTATTTTTTTGCACTTTTTCCCTTATTTTTTTGCTCCTAGATCAATGCTCAACAACAATTTTTTTCCGCAAAAGTCTACAAATGGTCTAAAAAGTGCCTAGCCAGTATTTTCCAGACTTAGTTTTTTTTTAACTGGAACTATTTTTCTACTGCGGGTAGCACGGAAGTTTGGGACTCCGACTCTGCCACGACTCAGAGTATGGCGTGATCTGGATATCCAAAACGAAGCAACAAATACTGGACTTGGACTAGGACTGGTGGCGGAGATGAATCTGGTGGAAACTCAGCCGGTGGCGGATATATGTAGGCCGGTGGAACTCGGACTAGTGGCGAATCGGTGATGGAGGTGGACTCGGATTATCTTGATGGCGGTGGATATGTGGTAAAGGCAGTGGTGATGACGATGCTGGTATATGGCAGCGGTGAAGTCGATGGTGGTATATGGCTGCGGTGATGACGATGGTGGTATATGGCAGCAGTGATGATGATGGTGGTATGTGGTAGCGGTGATGACAACGGTGCGGCGGCGGTGTGACAACTTGTGAACATAACTCGAAACTGTAAAGGACTAGACACTAAGAGCAGAAACTAGACACGACGATGCAACCGCAAATTCAACAATGCAAAACCCTAAAAAGATTATGCAAAGGCTCAGATTGGTTCGGATATTATGAACTAACCCTAATTGTTTTTTGGCCTTTTCGTGGACTGTAGGTATGAAGAACAGACTCGATCTAAACTACGAAAAACTGTAAAATCTCACCGAGCAACCTGGAAATCTAATACCACTTGTAGAGGCGAAGGTGTCCCGTCTTTCGATGAGATAGTGGCTATCATTTTGGAGGAAGTCGACTTTGACGATCCAACTACGAATGTGCGAGGACGCCGTGCCTTAGCAATCGCTAAACCAACTCCGAGAGGTTATTGACCATGCCGGAGCACGATCAACCTGACCACGAAGGTCTGTTTCCTGCAGGCAAACAAAGAACAAGCAAGAAACTAAGATTGCAATCTAGATATTACAAATATAAGATGAAAGGTTTATTGATAAAGGTGGGGTTCTGTGATGCCTTTGTCTGGCCGTTGAACACAAACGAAGTACGCGAAGTTGCAGCTATGACGAACTTTAATCTAAACAAAACCCAAAGTCTAAACGACGCCCTAAGGGCTGTATATATGGAGGAAGAGGGGGGAATTTCGTGGCCCTTGGAGGAGGGGTCCGAAACCAACCCTAACTCTTGTTGCCCCACACATACGGACTCTAAAAACAGCCTATACTTAAGTATTTCGAAAATACATGGGCCTGGCCCAATAATAAGGTGACGCACCACCTAGAATAGCCACTGGACAAAATTTATGAAGTGGCATCTTGTATATTTCGTCCAAGGCTTCATGCACTCCTTATGGTGGCTTCAAAGTCCTGAAATCATCACTTGTAACTCCGTTCTTGAGCCCCTTGCGCATGCCATCATCTCAATGCTTGAAATTGCTTCAAGGTTCATCTTTCTTGTCCAAACTAGGCCCTTCATTTGTAAGCAAAACAAATGTATCCAATTTAGGCAGCATCATATTCTCATGAACATTATAATCGTTACCAAGAAACGGAAGTACCTGATAATTCAATTGGCGTGCGCGAGCTCTTGTAATTGGTCCAGTATGTATAGCAGCGGGGGCTGTGGGTGTAACAATGGTATTGATGTCCTCATCATTTACTCTCAAACATGACCAAGAAGAAGACCAAAGATGCCACATATTCCACACCAAGGCCGGCATCAATGGAAGCTACGTCAAGGTCATCATCGATGGAGGGAGTTGTCATAATGTCGCAAGTGAAGAACTTGGCTCCAAGCTCCAATTTCCCAAGACGAAGCACCCACATCCATACAAAGTGCAATGGCTTAGCGACTCCGGCACTATCCAAGTCGAGCATCGAGTACAAGTCTCCTTCAAAATTGGCGCCTACGAAGACACCTTGGAGTGCGACGTCGTTCCAATGACTGTTTGCCACCTTCTCCTTGGATGCCCATGGCAGTTTGATAGAGGAGTCATCCACAACGGCCGAATGAACCACTATATCTTCAAGATGAAGGGCAAGGAGTACGTTCTTCATCCAATGTCACCAAGCCAAGTGATCGCCGACAAGCAAGCCACCCATCGTGGAGATCATAGTGGGAGAGCGAGCCACCAAAAAGAGAGTGAGCGCCACAAGCCCAAATCGAGCACCTCCACGATGAGCGAAAAGAAGAACTTAGTCCTATTTGCCACCAAAAGTGAGATAAGAGGAGTGTGTGAGAACCCATCTAGTGTCCTACACTACGTCCTTTTGTGCAAGGACAATGAACCACAAGCTAACACCTCTCACACTCTTCCTCTAGTGTTGTCTTCTCTTTTGCAGGAATTTCATGATGTTTTCCCTAACGAGCTACCTCCAGGACTACCTCCACTACGAGGCATTGAGCACCGCATCGACCTCATCCCCGGAGCACCGCTTCCGAACAAAGCTCCCTACCGCGTCAAACCCGAAGAAACCAAAGAAATACAAAGGCAAGTAAAGCATCTCATAGACCATGGACATGTACGTGAAAGTTTGAGCCCTTGTGCCGTCTCGGTCATTCTTGTGCCAAAACAAGACGGTATCTTTTGCATGTGCTCTGATTGTAGAACTATCAATGCTACCACCGTTCGTTATAGGTATCCCATTCCACGTCTTGACGATATGCTTGATGAACTTAGTGGTGCCACTATCTTTTCGAAAATTGATCTTAAGAGTGGTTACTATCAAATACGCATACAATACAAGAGGGTGATGAATGGAAACCCGCTTTGAAAACCAAGTTTGGCTTGTATGAGTGGTTAGTCATGCCTATGGGTCTATCGGAAGCACCGGGTACTTTTATGCGTCTTATGAATCATGTCTTTCGCCCTTACATTGGTGTGTTTGTTGTGGTCTACTTCGATGATATGCTTGTTTTTAGCAAGTCTCTCAAAGAGCACGTCACCCATGTCCGAACCGTTTTGCAAACTCTTCAAAAAGAGCACTCTATGCTAATATGGAGAAATGTATTTTTGGCGTTGATAAGCTTGTTTTCTTCGGTTTTGTTGTTTCTTCTAAGGGTGTTCATGTTGATGAGTCCAAGATCAATGCTATTAAGACTTGGCTACAACCAACCAATTTGCAACAAGTGCGTAGCTTTCTTGGCCTAGGGGGTTTCTATCGTCGCTTTGTGAAAGATTTTAGCACCATTGCTTCATCTTTGCATGCTTTGAGCAAGAATAATGAGCCTTTTGTTAGGGGACCATCCCAAGATACCGCTTTCAATGAGCTTAAGAATTTGCTTACTCATGCTCTCGTGCTTGCATTACCCAACTTTGACAAACCCTTTGAGATTCATTGCGATGCTAGTGGTAATGGCATAGGAGGTGTGTTAACGCAAGAGAAGCGCCCCATAGCTTACCTTAGTGAGAAACTCTCCGTCGCGCAACTCAATTACCCCATCTATGACAAAGAGCTATATGCTTTAGTCCGCGTTTTGCATGAATGGGAACACTATCTTCGCCCTCATGAGTTTATCATTCATACCGATCATGAAACACTCAAGTATCTCAAGGGCCAAACCAAGTTGAACAAGCGTCATGCTAAATGGAGTGAATTTATTGAGTCTTTTCCTTATGTCATCAAGTACATTAAAGGTAAACAAAACATTGTGGCGGATTCCCTTTCCCGCATATGCATGCTTGTTACTCAACTTGATTTGGATTTCATTGGCTTTGAGCATATAAAAGACTTGTATGAGCACAATCCTACCTTTGCTACTCCTTATGCCAAGTGTTTGACGCACACCTCTTGGGAACGCTATTACATCAAAGATGGATGTCTTCTCTTCATTTGCTGCTTTTGCAGGAATCTCATGGAGGAGGCTTAATGGGACAATTTGGATGAGACAAGACGTTCGCCACTCTCTCGAAGAACTACTTTTGGCCCTAGATGTTTCACGACGTCAACCACTTCACCAACCGATGCTCTACATGTCGCAAAGCTAAGTCCAAAGCTCAATCCCATGGCCTTTATATGCCTCTACCAATTCCATATAAACCATGGGAATACATTAGCGTGGACTTTGTACTTAGTTTGCCTAGGACTCGAAATGGGAAGGATTCGGTATTTGTCATTGTGGACCGTTTCTCAAAAATGGCACATTTCATTCCTTGCAACAAGACATATGATGCTTCACATGTTGCTAATCTCTTTTGTAGGGAAATATTATGTCTACATGGAGTTCCAAAGACTATCATCTCGGACCGCGACGTCAAGTTCCTTAGCTACTTTTCGAAGACCCTATGCGCCAAGCTTGGAATCAAGCTACTCTTCTCCATAGCGTATCATTCACAAACCGACGGCCAAACGGAAGTTACCAACCGCACACTCTCTGCTCTACTTCGAGTGCTCATCAAGAAGAACATCAAGGAGTGGGAGGAGTGCCTACCTATCACCGAGTTCGCCTACAACCGAGCAAGACACTCAACAATCGGCAAGTCCCCCTTCGAGGTCGTCTACGGATTCAACCCTTTGTCCCCATTGGACATTCTCCCTCTACCACTCCAAGATCGCATCAATTTGGATGCAAGTGCACGTGTGACTCATCTCAAGAAGTTGCATGAAGATACAAGAAACACCATCGAGCGCCAAGTTCAACGCCTTGCAACCAAGCTCAACTTCAACAAGCAACTGATGGTATTCAACACCGGAGATCTTGTGTGGCTACACCTTCACAAGGACCGCTTTCCCCAAGAACGCAAGTCCAAGCTTCGACCACGAGCGGATGGACCCTTCAAGGTGCTTGCACGCTACAACAACAACACATACAAGATCGACATTCCATGAGACAAGTACTCCGTGAGCGACATCTTCAACGTCAAAGATCTCTATCCCTACCATGGTGATAAAGAATTTGATTCGAGGATGGATCTTCCCCAAGGGAGGGGAGATGATGCAGAGCATCCCAAGGTCATCTCCATGGACCTACCATCGCCTCACCAAGTGCCTAGTGGACCCATGACACGAGCACGCACAAGAGCACTCGAAACCGAGGTGACATCACTCCTCTCACGTTTCCACTTTGATGCGCATGAGACATGGCTACTACCTCATACGGACACATTGTGCATACTCAGGTACCATGGAGAAGCTAAGGAGCTAGGAGAAGAAGAAGAGGAAGATGGACATGAAGACGGAGAAGAAGAAGTGATGAAGACGAAGCTACAGGCTCCGGACGACCAGCCAGGACCGAACGTCCGACGACCTCCAGGCTCCGGACGTCCGACACTTCCACACCTGAGCCAAAACTACGGACTTCCGACGCTCCACGGATGATCAACACCCGGACGTCCGACCGAAGACCACCCGAGCCAAATCTACGGACCTTGCGAGCCTCTGGACGACCGGTGTCGCCCAGGCGTCCGACACCTTTGTGCTGTTTCGTGTTGAGCCACAGCCCATGTACCCCCTTCGCCCCCCTCTTTTGCACTAAGACTATATATAGACCTCCTATTCCTTCTAGCTAGGGTTTGCATTGGTTTAGCTCATTTGAGAGATAGAGTATTGCTCATCCACATCGGATCTACTCCTCGAGAGGGATCGCGGGCTCTTCGAAGAAGATCCTTTTGGATTCAAGACCTCCTCGCGGAGAAGAACATCAAGACCTCCTCACGGAGAAGACCGGCTACCCATGTATCGTCCCTAGTTGATCGTGTACCGTGTGAAGTCTTATGTATCCGAGGATATAGCACATGTGTGACTATCTTGTGTTGGTTTAGTGATTCTCCTGTGTTTTCCCTTGTGTTTCCCCTTGTTTCCCCCTTGTGTTCTTCGTGTTCATCGCCGGATCCGCTCCTGTCGTGAAAGATCGGCCGATTAGGGTTCTACCCTACATCAGGATGTCAATCCGAGTGGGAGTTCTTTAAATAATTTGATTAGATGAACTTAGTTGTCATGAACATAGTCTAAATTGTCTTTGCAAATTATGTTGTGGATTAATAGCTCGCGCTTTAGCTCCTTATTTTAATACATTCCTATAGAAAGACTAAGTTGAAAGATCTTGTAAGAAATTGTACGGACTAGGGCCGTAGTCTGAGGATTGTCCTCACTGCTACACAGAAGGCTTCTGTCCTTGATGCACCGCTCGGTGTGCCAACCCCTCTAGCATCGTCTGTGGATGTTGTGAACATCTGGCAGACACGTTCTGATGATTACCTGATAGTTTAGTGTGCCATGCTTTGTGGCTTAGAATCGGGGCTCCAAAGGTGTTTTGAACACCATGGAACATATGAGATGTTCCAAGAGCTGAAATTGGTATTTCAGGCTCATTCCCGTGTTGAGAGGTTTGAGACCTCTAACAAGATCTTTGCCTACAAGATGGAGGATAATAACTCAGCCAGTGAGCATGTTCTTAGAATGTCTGGGTGCTTCTATCACTTGAATCAAGTGGGAGTTAATCTTCCAGATAAGAGAATGATTGACAGAGTTCTCCAGTCACTATCACCAAGCTGCTAGAGGTTTGTGATGAACTATAACATGCAAGGGAAGTTGATCTCGGAGTTGTTCGTCGTGCTTAAGGCCGTGAAGGTAGAAATCAAGAAGGAGCATCAAGTGTTGATGGTTAAGAAGACCACTAGTTTCAAAAAGGGCAAGTGCAAGAAGGGAAACTTCAAGAATGGCAAGCCAGTTGCCGCTCCAGTGAAGAAACCCAAGAACCCAAACCTGAGACGAAGTGCTTCTATTAGGGGAACAGTCACTAGTAGCGGAACTGCCTCAAATACTTGGTAGATAAGAAGGCTGGAAACTTCAACAAAAGTATATTTGATATATATGTTATTGATGTGTACCTTACTAGTATTCCTAGTAGCACCTGGGTATTAGATACCAGTTCAGTTGCTAAGATTGGTAACTCGAAACAAAAGCTATGGAATAAACGGAGACTAGCTAAGGGCGAGGTGAGATGTATGTTGGAAGTGTTTCCAAGGTTGATGTGATCACCATCGCACGCTCCCTCTACCTTCGGGATAAGTTGAACCCGGATAAATGTTGTTTGCATTGTTGTCTGCGTTGAGCATGAACATGATTAGATCATGTTTATTGCAATACGGTTATTCATTTAAGTCAAAGAATAATGGTTATTCTATTTACATGAGTAACACCTTCTGTGGTCATGCACCCAATGTGAATGGTTTATTGAATCTCAGTCGTAGTGATACACATGTTCATAACATTGATGCAAAAAGATGTAGAGTTGATAATGATAGTACCACTTTCTTGTGGCACTGCCGCTTAGGTCATATTGGTGTAAACCGCATGAAGAACCTCCATGCCGATGGACTTTTGGAGTCACTTGATTTTCAGTCACTTGACACATGCGAACCATGCCTCATTGGCAAGATGAATAAAACCCCGTTTTGTTTGTAACAATGTAACGGGTAAGTGACTTGTTGCAAATCATACATGCTGATGTGTGTGATCCGATGAGTATTGACGCGTGCGGTGGATATCGTTATTTTCTCACCTTTACCGATGAATTGAGTAGATATGGCTATATTTACTTAATGAAGCATAAGTCTAAAACGTTTGAAAAGTTCAAGCAATTTCAGAGTGAAGTTGAGAATCATCATAACAAGAAGATCAAGTTCCTACAATCTGATCAAGGGGAGAGTATCTGAGTTATGAGTTTGGCAATCACTAAAGACAAGGTGGAATCGTTTCATAGTTGACGCCACCTAGAACACCATAGTGTAATGGTGTGTCCGAATGTCGTAATCGCACCCTATTGGATATGATGCGATATATGATGTCTCTTACCGATCTACCGCTATCATTTTGGGGTTATGCATTAGAGACAATTAGATTCACTTTAAATAGGGCACCATCTAAGGCCGTGGAGACGACCCCGTATGAACTATGGTTTGCCAAGAAAACTAAGTTGTTGTTTCTTAAGGTTTGGGCTACGATGCTTATGTCGATAGGCTTCAGCCAGAAAACCTCGAACCCAAAGCGGAAAATTGTGTCTTCATAGAATACCCAAACAAGACGATTGGGTATTCCTTCTATATCAGACCTGAGGCAAAGTATTTGTTGCTATGAACATGTCCTTTCTCAAGAAAGAGTTTCTCTCGAAGGAATTGAGTGGGAGGAAGATAGAACTTGATGAGGTTGTTGAACCTTTACTTCAACCAGAGAGTAGGGCAACACAGAAAGATTTTTCTATGGAACCTACCTCAGTTGAAGAGAAAGCTAATGATGATGATCATGGAGCTTCTGATCAAGTTACTATCGAACCTGTAGGTCAACAATGGTGTGTACAACTTCTGAGTGGTAACCCTGTCTTAAAGGTCATGTTGTTGGACAATGATGAACCTATGATCTATGAAGAAGCTATGGTGGACCTGGATTCCAACAGATGACTGGAAGCCATGAAATCTGAGATATGATCCATGTATGAGAACAAAGTACGGACTTTGGTGGACTTGCCCACTGACCGGCAAGCCATTGAGAATAAATGGATCTTTAAGAAGAAGACAGACACTGATGGTATTGTCACCATTTATGAAGCTCGATTTGTCTCAAAGAAGTTTCCGACAAGTCCAAGGAGTTGACTGAGACTTTGTCAATCATAGCGATGCTAACGTCTGATAGAATTATGTTAGCAGTTGCTGCATTTTCATTTATGAAATCTGGCAGATGGTTGTCAAAACAAAGTTTCCTTGACGGTTTTTGTGAGGATAGGCTTTATGTGATACAACCAGAAGGTTTTGTCGATTCTAAGGATGCTAAAAGGTATGCAAACTCCAGCGATCCTTCTAAGGAGTGGAGCAAGCATCCCGGAGTTGGAACATACGCTTTGATGAGGTGATCAAAGCATTTGGGTTTATACAAAGTTTGCAAGAAACTTGTATTTGCAAGAATGTGAGTGGGAGCACTACAACATATTGATACGTATATGTGGATGACATATTATTGATCGAAAATGATTTAGAATTTTTGGAAAGCATATAAGGGTTGGTTGGATGGAGTTTTTCAAAGGAAGACCTGTGTAAAACTGCTTACATGTTGGGTATCAAGATCTATAGAGATAGATCATGACGCCTGATAAGACTTTCACAGAGCACATACCTTGACATGATCTTGAAGGAGTTCAAGATGGATCAATCAAAGGAGTTCTTGCCTGAGTTGTAAGGTGTGAAGTTATGATGAGGACATCAATACCATTGTTACACCCACAGCCCCTGCTGCTATACATACTGGACCAATTACTAGAGCTCGTGCACGTCAATTAAATTTTGAGGTACTTTCGTTTCTTGGTAATGATTCTAATGTTCATGAGAATATGATGCTGCCTAAATTGGGTACATTTGTTTTGCTTACAAATGAAGGGCCTATCATGGATAAGAGGGTTGAACATTGGAGCAAGACCAAGCATGGAGATGATGGCATGCGCAGGGGATCAAGAACGGAGTTACAAGTGATGATTTCAGGACTTTGAAGCCACCATAAGGAGTGCATGAAGCATTGGACGAAATATACAAGATGCCACTTCATAAATTTCGTCTAGAGGCTATTCTAGGTGCTGCGTCACCTTATTATTGGGCTAGGCCCATATATTTTCGAAATACTTAAGTATCAACTATTTTTGGAGTCCGTATGTCTGGGGAAACAAGAGTTAGGGTTGGTTTCGGACCCCTCCTCCAAGGGCCACGAACCCCCCCCCCCTCTTCCTCCATATATACAGCCCTTAGGGCGTCATTTAGACTTCGGGTTTTGTTTAGATTAAAGTTTGTCATAGCTGCAACTTCGCATACTTAGTTTATGTTCAACGACCAGACAAAGGCGTCACAGAACCCCACCTTGATCAATAAAGTTTTCCTCTTATATTCACAATATCCAGATTGAAATCTTAGTTTCTTGCTAGTTCTTCACTTGCCTGCAGGAAACAGACCTTCGTGGTCAGGTTGATCGTTCTCCGGTGTGGTCAATAACCTCTCAGAGTTGGTTTCGCGATTCCTAAGGCACGACGTCCCCGCACGTTCGTAGTCGGATCGTCAAAGTCGACTTCCACCAAAATGATAGCCACCATCTCATCGAAAGACGGGACACCTTTGCCTCTATCAAGTGGTATCAGATTTCCAGGTTGCTCGGTGAGATTTTACAGTTTTTCGTAGTTTAGGTCGAGTCTGTTCTTCATACCTATAGTCCATGAAAAAGCCAAAAAAATAGGGTTAGGTCATCATATCTGAATCAATTGGAGCTTTTGCATAGTCTTTTTTAGAGTTTTGCTTTGTTGAATTTGTGGTTGCATCGTCGTGTCGAGTTGCTGGTCTTAGTCTCTAGTCCCTTAGAGTTTCGTGTTCTGTTTACAGGTTGTCACGCCGCTGCCGCACCATCGTCATCATCATTACCATATACCACCACCCCACCATATACATCGCCGCTGCCATATACAACCACCAGTCCGAGTCCACATATACCATCGCCATATACAACCATCAATCCGAGTCCACATATACCATCGTCATATACAACCACCAGTCCGAGTTCCACCAGATTCATCTCCGCCACCAGTCCTAGTCCGAGTCCAGTATTTGTTGCTTTGTTTTCGCGTTCCAGATCACGCGATACTTCGAGTCGTGACCAAGTCAGACTCCCCAACTTCTGTGCTATCCGCAGTAGAAAAATAGTTCCAAACTCAAAAACAAAACTAAGTCTGGAAAATTCTGGCTAGGCAGGCTTTAGACCATTTGTAGACTTTTTCGAAAAAAAATTGTTGCGGAGCAAAAAAGAGAGGAAAAAAGTGCAACAAAAATTGAAAAAATGGGAAAAAATTAGAGTGTGCTCCTCCCTTGTTTACGTGCAGCGCCGTGATTTTGTTAGTGTTCTAGGCTCGCGTCTCTAGCACGGTCTAGCCTAGGACCAGCACAGTACCGTCGTTGAGCGTTTATTCACCTTAACATCTCTGAATTGATTATTGCTGACCCTTTTGCCACCATATTATAAGCCTTCCCTGCTCCACATACATCTACGTCGTGCATTTGACTCTCCCTGGTAATCGCTCTATCCAAGCATTGAGAGTTTTGACTACGACGGTTGCCGATCACCTCCTGCTGCTGGGTAAGAACTGGTAAGAATTTGAGATTTGCTTGAAGGATTTGTGACACCCACCACCACCTCTTGTTAGTAGTCTGTAGGATCATATTCTTGTGTGATTTTTATGCTGCTAACCATGGCAGGATCACAAGCCGACGAGACTGACTGGGCGAACATGACGAATAAGGAGTTGCATGATAAATTTTAGCAAATGATGAGTGGATAGGTGCAAGATGCGCTAAACAGATTTGAAGTGGCCATGGAGAAGATAGATGGCATGGAGAAGACATTCGAAACAAAGATTGATAACAAGTTTAATGAATTGCTCGCGCGTCTTCCACCACCGCCACCACCACCACCGGCTGCACCTCTACAACAACAACAACAACAACAACAACAACAACGACTACCACCACATCGCAAAACAGCCCTCCGCCAAGCGAGCCATGTCCCTCTTGCGCCTGGCCAAACTGTTGGTGCTGCTGTTGATACTTCTGTGGCTCCTGCTGCTGATGCAGAGGAGGATGATTATGCAGGAGATTACGAGGATGAGGTTGATCAAAATCAGAACTACATGCAACCACCAGCACCACAACCACCAGGTCGTCCACATGCAAATAATGGAAATGGTAGGGTTCCTCCTCAGGTACGAGATCCTGACCATCTCCCTAAACTGAAATTGAATATTCCAACATTTGAGGGTAGATATATTCCTGATATATATATCTTACTTGGGAGTTAGAAACTGAACAACGATTTACATGTTTACAATATCCTGAGGAGAGACGTGTTCCTGCTGCTGTTTGTGCTTTCACTAGCTTTGCATGTGTTTGGTGGTCTGAACATTGTAGATTATATCCTATTCTAGCAACTTGGGCTGCTTTGAAAACTGCTATGCATACTCATTGGGTTCCACCATATTATCAACATGAATTAATTCAAAAATTGCAGCGTTTAAGACAAGGAATTTTTTTGTAGAAGAATATTATCAGGAATTACAAACTGGCATGATTAGATGTGGTATTGTTGAGGAGAATGAAGCTATGCTTGCACGTTTTATGGGTGGATTAAATAGAGAGATTCGGACCGTTCTAGTGTATAAGGAGTATAATAATATCACTTGTTTATTACATCTTGCTTGTAAAGCTGAACGTGAAGTGCATGATCGACAAGCATTGGCGCGAACTAACTTTTCTGCAGGTCAATTTTCATCATGGACACCACGTGCATCCTCTACTTCCTCTACACCAGTACCTCCATCAGGTGGCACCTCGAGCTGTGATACAAGAAAGCAGGCACAACCACCACTATCTGCCAAGAGCACACTTGTCGGGCCTGCGCAGAGTTCTTCTTTCGTGGCATCAATGGGGCACACAAGTGATATTATTTGTCGTCGTTGTAAGGGAAGAGGACATTTTGCGAGAGAATGCAAATCTCAGCGTGTGATGATTGCTACTGAAGATGGTGGCTATGAGTCCGCTAGTGACTATGATGAGGAGACTTTGGCTCTTATTACACGTGACGAACACAGTGTAGATGATTCTGATCATGAGACGCAATACATGGCTCCTGAAGACACTGACAGGTCTAAATGTTTAGTTGCTCAACGTGTTTTCAGAGCGCAGGTTACACAAGCTGAGCAAAATCACAGGCATAATTTGTTCCATACAAAGGGAGTTGTGAAGGAATGTTCTGTTCGCGTCATCATAGTTGGAGGGAGATGCAACAACTTGGCTAGCATGGAGATGGAGGAGAAGCTATCTCTCGCCACAAGACCACATCCACATCGTTCCTACATCCAATGGTTCAACAACAGCAGCATGTTAAGGTAACACGTACTGTTCGTGTGCATTTTAGTATCTCTATGTATGTTGATTATGTTGATTGTGATGTGGTACCCATGCAAGCATGTTCCTTATTACTTGGTAGACCATGGCAATTTGATAAAAAAATATGTACACCATGGTAGGAACAATAAGTATACTCTTGTTCATAAGGATAAAAATATTACTTTTCTTCCTATGACTCCTGATTCCATTTTGAAAGATGATATTAATAGAGCTAATCAAGCAAAACAGGAGCAAAATAAGAGAGAAAATCGGATTGTGACAAAAGAATTTGAGCAAAAAATGAAGCCTAATAATAAACCATATAGTGTTGCTTCTAAAATTAAATTGAAAAGTGCATGTTTACTTCCACCAAATATGATATTGATGATCTAGATTTTAGCAAATCTATTTGCTATGCTTTTGTGTGCAAGGAGGCATTATTTTCATTCGAGGACATGCCTTCCTCTTTGCCTCCTGCTGTCACTAACATTTTGCAGGAGTTCACTGACGTCTTTCCACAAGACGTGCCACTGGGATTACCACCTATTCGAGGGATTGAGGATCAAATTGACTTAATTCCCGGTGCATCATTATCCAACTGTGCACCATACCGTACCAATCCAGAGGAGATGAAGGAGATTATGCGTCAAGTACAGTAGCTGCTCGACAAAGGTTATATACGCGAATCCCTTAGTCCTTGTGTTGTTCCTGTCATTTTAGTGCCGAAAAAGGATGGTACGTCGCGTATGTGTGTTGATTTTAGAGGCATTAATAATATTACTATTCGTTATCGTCATCCTATTCCTAGGCTAGACGACATGCTTGATGAATTGAGTGGCTCTACAATATTCTCCAAACTTGATTTGCATAGTGGATACCAATAAATTCGTATGAAATTGGGAGATGAATGGAAAACAACATTTAAACCTAAGTTTGGATTATATGAGTGGTTAGTCATGTCTTTTGGGTTAACTAATGCACCTAGTACTTTCATGAGGTTAATGAACGAAGTTTCATGTGCTTTCATTAGACAATTTGATGATATATTGATTTATAGTAAATCTTTGGAGGAACATTTGGAACATTTACATGTTGTTTTTATTGTTCTATGTGATGCACATTTGTTTGGTAACCTTGGAAAGTGCACCTTTTGAACCGACCGAGTATCTTTTCTTAGCTATGTTGTTACTCCACAGGGAATTGAAGTTGATAAAGCCAAGATTGAAGCTATTAAGAGTTGGCCGCAGCCCAAAACGGTGACACAAGTGATTAGTTTCCTTGGCCTCACTGGTTTCTATAGGCGTTTTGTGAGAGATTTCAGCACCATTGCTGCACCTCTCAACGAGCTTACAAAGAAGGATGTGCCTTTTGTTTGGGGTACCGCACAGGAAGAAGCCTTCACGGTATTGAAAGGTAAGTTGACACATGCTCCTTTACTCCATCTTCCTGATTTTAATAAGACTTTTGAGCTTGAATGTGATGCTAGTGGAATTGGATTAGGAGGTGTGTTATTACAAGATGGCAAACCTGTTGCATACTTTTCTGAAAAGTTGAGTGGGCCTAGTCTGAAATATTCTACTTATGATAAAGAATTATATGCTCTTGTTCGGACCTTAGAAACATGGCAACATTATTTATGGCCAAAGGAATTTGTTATACATTCTGATCACGAATCTTCGAAACAAATTAAAAGTCAAGAAAAACTGAACCATAGACATGCTAAGTGGGTTGAATTCATTGAGACTTTCCCATATCTCATTAAACACAAGAAGGGTAAAGAAAATGTTGTTGCTGATGCATTGTCTCTTCGTTATACTATGCTTTCACAACTTGACTTTAAAATATTTGGTTTGGAGACCATCAAAGATCAATATGTGCATGATGATGAATTTAAAGATGTATTGCAGAATTGTAAGGAAGGGAGAACTTGGAACAAGTTCGTTCTTAACGATGGATTTGTGTTTCGTGCTAACAAGCTATGCATTCCAGCTCATTTTGTTCGTCTTTTGTTGTTACAGGAGGCGCATGGAGGAGGATTAATGGGACATTTCGGTATCAAGACGATGGAGGATATAATTGCTACAAATTTCTTTTGGCCAAAGATGAGACGGGATGTTGAGCGTTTTGTTGCTCGCTGGACTACATGTCAAAAAGCTAAGTCACGACTCAATCCTCATGGTTTATATATGCCTTTGCCTGTACCTAGTGTTCCTCGGGAGGATATATCTATGGACTTTGTTTTAGGTTTATATCCTTGGGAGGGATATCCTTGGGAGGATATATCCTTGTGAGGGATAGCATATTTTTTGTCGTGGATAGATATTCGAAAATGGCGAACTTTATACCATGTCATAAAAGCGATGATGCTGTCAATGTTGCTGATTTGTTCTTTTGTGAAATTATTCGCTTGCATGGTGTGCCAAATACTATTGTTTCAGATCATGATACTAAATTTCTTAGCCACTTTTGGAGATGTTTATGGGCTAAGTTGGGGACAAAACTGCTTTTTAGTACTACTTGTCACCCCCAAACTGATGGACAAACTGAAGTAGTCAATAGAACATTGTATACTATGCTTAGGGCTGTTTTGAAGAATAATAAGAAAATATGGGAAGAATGCTTGCCTCATATTGAATTTTCTTATAATCGTTCATTTCATTCTACTACTAAGATGTGCCCTTTTGAAATTGTGTATGGTTTCCTACCTCGTGCACCTATTGATTTGTTGCCTCTTCCATCTTTAGAGAAGGTTAATTTTGATGCTAAAGAACGTGTTGAATTGATCTTAAAAATGCATGAGTTAACTAAGGAAAACATTGAGCGTATGAATGCTAAATATAAACTTGCTGGAGATAAGGGTAGAAAACATGTTGTTTTTGCACCTGGAGATCTTCTTTGGTTACATTTGTGTAAGGATAGATTTCCTAATTTGCGCAAATCAAAGCTAATGCCACGTGATGATGGTCCTTTTAAGGTGTTAGAGAAAATAAATGACAATGCATATAAATTTGAATTGCCTGTAGATTTTGGGGTTAGTCCCACTTTTAACATTGCACATTTGAAGCCTTATTTGGGTGAGGAAGATGAGCTTCCATCAAGGATGACTTCATTTCAAGAAGGGGAGGATGATGAGGGCATCAAGACCTTTGTTACGCCCAGAGCCCCTGCTGCTATACATACTGGACCAATTACTAGAGCTCGCGCACGCCAATTAAATTATCAGGTACTTCCGTTTCTTGGTAATGATTCTAATGTTCATGAGAATATGATGCTGCCTAAATTGGATACATTTGTTTTGTTTACAAATGAAGGGTCTGGCATGGATAAGAGGGATGAACACTGGAGCGAGACCAAGCATGGAGATGATGGCATGCGCAAGGGGATCAAGAACGGAGTTACAAGTGATGATTTCAGGACTTTGAAGCCACCATAAGGAGTGCATGAAGCAATGGATTAAATATACAAGATGCCACTTCATAAATTTCGTCTAGAGGCTATTCTAGGTGCTGCATCACCTTATTATTGGGCCAGACCCATGTATAGGCTCTTTTTAGAGTCTGTATGTGTGGGGAAACAAGAGTTAGGGTTGGTTTCGGACCCCTCCTCCAAGGGCCACGAAATTCCCCCCTCTTCCTCCATATATACAGCCCTTAGGGCGTCGTTTAGACTTCGTGTTTTGTTTGGATTAAAGTTCGTCATAGCTGCAACTTCCCGTACTTCGTTTGTGTTCAACGACCAGATAAAGGCGTCATTGAACCCCACCTTGATCAATAAAGTTCTCCTCTTATATTCGCAATATCCAGATTGCAATCTTAGTTTCTTGCTTGTTTTTCGTTTGCCTGGAGGAAACAGACCTTCGCGGTCAGGTTGATCGTGCTACGGCGTGGTCAATAACCTCTCGGAGTTTGTTTAGCGATTGCTAAGGCGCGACGTCCTCGCACGTTCGTTGTCGGATCGTCAAAGTCAGCGTCCACCAAAATGATAGCCACCATCTCATCGAAAGACCTCTATCAAGTTAAGACTTGAAGCTCGACCACGGCGGAACAAAGAGAAAGCAGGAAAGTCATTCCCTATGCCTTAGCCATAGGCTCTATACGATATGTCATGCTGTGTACCGCGATGTGCCTTGCCACGTGTCTGGCAAGCAGGTATAAGAGTGATCCAGGAGTGGATCATTGGATAGCGGTCAAAATTGTCCTTAGGAATAAGGAAATGTTTCTCGATTATGGAGGTGATGAAGAGTTCAGTGTAAAGGGTAATGTCGATGCAAGCTTTAACACCTATCTGAATGACTCTAAGTAGAGAACCGGATACGTATAGTGGAGCAACCATTTGGAATAGCTCCAAGTGAAGCATAGTAGCAACTTCTACAATATGAAATAGAGATTTCCGAAGAACACATGGATCTGAATGTTGCAGACCCGTTGACTAAAACCTCGCGCATAAGCATAACATGATCAAACCCTAGAACTCATTGAGTGTTAATCACGTGGTGATGTGAACTAGATTATTGACTCTAGTAAACTCTTGGGTGTTAATCACATGGTGATGTGAACTAGATTATTGACTCTGGTAAACTCTTTGGGTGTTAGTCACATGGCGATGTGAACTACGAGTGTTAATCACATGGCAATGTGAACTAGATTATTGACTCTAGTGCAAGTGTGAGACTTTGGAAATATGCCCTAGAGGCAATAATAAAATGGTTATTATTATATTTCCTTGTTCATAATAATTGTATATTTTTCATGCTACAATTGTATTAATCGGAAACCGTAATACATCTGTGAATACATAGACCACAACATGTCCCTAGTAAGCCTCTAGTTGACTAGCTCGTTGATCAATAGATGGTTATGGTTTCCTCAGCATGGACATTGGATGTCGTTGATAACGGGATCACATCATTAGGAGAACGATGTGATGGACAAGACCCAATCCTAAGCATAGCACAAGATCGTGTAGTTCGTTTGCTAAAGCTTTTCTAATGTCAAGTATCATTTCCTTAGACCATGAGATTGTGCAACTCCCGGATACCGTAGGAATGCTTTGGGTGTACCAAACGTCACAATGTAACTGGATTGCTATAAAGGTTCACTACAGGTATCTCCGAAAGTATCTTTTGGGTTGGCACGAATCGAGACTGGGATTTGTCACTCCATATGACGGAGAGGTATCTCTGGGCCCACTCAGCAATGCATCATCATAACGAGCTCAATGTGACTAAGGAGTTAGCCACGGGATCATGCGTTACGGAACAAGTAAAGAGACTTGCCGGTAACGAGATTGAACGAGGTATAGAGATACCGACGATCGAATCTCGCACAAGTAACATACCGATGGACAAAGGGAATTGTATACGGGATTGATTGAATACCCGACATCATGGGTCATCTGATGAGATCATCGTGGAACATGTGGGAGCCAATATGGGTATCCAGATCTCGCTATTGGTTATTGGACGGAGAGATGTCTCAGTCATGTCTGCATGGTTCCCGAACCCATAGGGTCTACACACTTAAGGTTCGGTGACGCTAGAGTTGTTATGGGAAATAGTATGTGGTTACCGAAGGTAGTTCGGAGTTCCGCATGAGATCTCGGACATGACGAGGAGTTCCGGAATGGTCCGGAGGTGAAGATCGATATATTGGACAAAGGGTATTGGAGTCCGGAAGTGTTCCGGGGGTACCGGGCTATGGACAGCCTGACCGAAAGGAGCATCCCAAGGTCATCCCCATGGACCTACCATCGCCTCACCAAGTCCCTAGCGGACCCATGATGCGAGCACGTGCAAGAGCTCTTGAAACCGAGGTGACATCTCTCCTCTCACACTTCCACTTCAATACACATGAGACATGGCTACTACCTTAAACGGAGACATTGTGCATACTCAGGTATCTAGGAGTTGGCCATGAAGGAGCTAAGGAGCTAGGAGAAAAAGAAGAGGAAGATGGACGTGAAGATGGAGAAGAAGAAGAAATGTGGAAGAAGCTACAGGTTCCGGATGACCGACCTGGACCGGACGTCCGACGATCTCCAGGCTCCGGACGTCCGACCCAGACCGGACGTCCGACACCTCCTCACCCGAGCCAAAACTGCGGAATTCCGAGGCCTCCCAGACGACTGACGCCCGGACGACCGACCCTGACCGGACGTCCGACCGAAGCATACCCGAGATGAATCTATGGACGTCCGATAGGAACCGTACATCCGGACCCTCGCTAGCCTCCGGATGACCGACGCCTGTGCGTTGCCATGTGTTGGGCCGCAGCCCATGTACCCCCCCACTTCGCCCCTTTTTGCACTAAGACTATAAATAGACCCCCTATTCCTCCTAGCTAGGGTTATCATTGGTTTGGCTCATTTTAGAGATAGAGCATTGCTCATCCACATCGGATCTACTCCACGAGAGAGACCACGACCCCTCTTTGGAGAAGATCCCCTTAGATTCAAGACCCCTCTAAGGGAAGATCCCCTCGTGGATTCAAGACCTCCTCATGGAGAAGACCGGCTACCTTTTGTATCGTCCCTAGTTGCCCGTGTATCTTGTGATCTCATATGTACTCGAGGATCTAGCACATGTGTGACTATTTCTTGTTGGTTTAGTGTTTCTCTTGTGTTTCCCCCGTGTTTTCCCTCGTTTCCCTCCTCGTGTTCTTCGTGGGATCTTCTCCTTTCGTGAAAGGTCGGATGATTAGGGTTCTTCCCTACATCATCTTGGTATCTAGAGCCACGTTGATCATGATTTCGGAGCCTCCCCATTGTGTTGGTAGCCTAGTTTTTGTTGATTTTGTCCCTAATTCGAAAATTCCCCACAAAAATAGCACCAATTTATTTTGTGATTTGTTGGTGTGTTGAAATTTTGTTGGATTTGATATGTGGATTTGCTTTTCCTTGAGTGGATCTAGCTTTTCCCCCTTGTCCCCACCCTTTCCATCCACGAAATCGCCCGGATTCGACGAATTTCGACCTCTCCACCTCGTACACATGTTGTTCTTCCCGTGCCCGAAAATTGCCCAGGCACCAGACGTCCGACCCCTACCGGACTTCCGACGACCGGACGACCAGCCCAGCCCGGACGTCTGACGATCACTGGCGAAACTGAATTTTTTCAGTATAGTCACCACCACCGCCACACTTTTCCGCATACGCCCCCCACCACCACCTATACACCATCACCACTCCCACATACCATCGCCATTGCTCACCCATTTCGCACTCCGACGCGTGTTGCCACTTCGAGCTTTGAGAATTTGAGTTGCGGTTCCGTGTCCTTTTGTGTTTCGGCTATCTAGGTATAGTTAGACATCAACATCACCACTGCTCATCTTCGCCATGGACGCGTCATCAACAACGACCACCTCGACTACATCTTGGTATTCATGCCACCATTTTGACACCATACCGTAAGCAAGAACGGTAACCTCGTCTTGGTATTGGACGTATCACTCTTGCCATTACTTTGATAGCCATCATAGCCTTACTCCTTTGCGTTGCTTACCCTTCAAGACTAGCTTTTGAGTATTGCCGGCAACGAGACTTGTGCACATTAGTAATCATACTTCCCATAGCATACATACATAGTTGTTGCATATCTTGTTATCATCTCTTGTATCACAAGGTTGTCATCGCCTACACAATTGCTATCTTGGTTCGTGAAGCATTGCATGAGAAAAGAGCTCAAACAACAAAGAGCTAGACAAGCTTTTAAGCAAAAGGGAAAGATAAGTAAAGAGCTTTTAAGCAAGAACCATAGCATCATACAACATTAAGATTATCATATTAGATCATCTTGGATCATATCATAGAAACACCTTGCATAGAGCATACTTGGGATAGAAGTCGTTGCATTTTTGCATAGTAGGTTGTGCACAAGTCTTTGTATCCACCTATTGTGCAATCGTGCCAGCGTCTTTCTAGTGTTGTGCAAAAAGAGCATTTTTGTGGGTTCCATATTTTGGCTCACCCTTGGTTGCACGACCCCACTTATCTTTTTGCGTGTGTGTTTCCGTGTACCTTATATTGCTTGGTCTACTTGTTGCATTGCAATCTTGCGAATCTTTTCCAACATTATTGAAGCTCACTTACAATTGCATCAAATTTTGTGCCACCATCCTAACCAAGCTCCACCATAAGCTTTTACTCATGTAGGTGTGAGAAACCGACAAGAATTGGTACCAATTGTGCTATTTCCTTGTCCACATTGGAGCGATCATTGATCCAAGCCGGGGGTTTGGTGCGACATATGCCAAGGGATGGCTAATCATGATGGGGGCTAGTAAGATGTCGCCGGTGCCAGGAAACAGGATGAGGCGAAGACATGCACACCGACGAATCTTACCCAGGTTCAGGGCTCTCCTAGGAGATAACACCCCTAGTCCTGCTCTGCGGGGTCTCTGCATGATCACTAAGGCACTAGTAAGTACAATGGTGCTCCTCGAGCTCTATGCGAGAGGTGGAAGAAGGCAGGGCTAGCTTTCTCCTCTATCTATGTGTGTCTAGATCTAACAGTGTTGGGAACCCTTTACATGGGTGCCCTGGGGGTTTATATAGGCCTACCCCCCAGGGGTACAATGGTAATCTTGCCGGGTGTAGGACCCGATTGTCAGTGTCTTCGGTCGCCGGCTCCTCTGCCGACCGCTGGGGCCCTCCGCCTGGCCTGGTACGGAGCCAACAGGCCGCCTCCAGCGCTTGCGGATCTGGCTGGCTGCTTGTTAATGTAGCTGTAATGCTAATGACGCATGCTTGGTCGGGGGGGCGTGGCTACAGTCCTGCCGTCTGGTGGGAGATCACTATAGCCACGCTGTGTCTCCTTTGGTTGATGGCGCATGGACCCCGAGGAAAAGGTGGGCCGCCTTCTGGAGGCCAGCCCCCCTCGCGTCCGGCAGGTCAGGCGCTGCCGCCCTCTAGGCTCTCGCTACCTAGTGGGGCCCGCCGCCTGCAGGTCGTACCGACAGGCCGTCGTGGGAACAGGGTTCCGCCTGACAGGGGCGACGTCAAGGGTAGGATGACAACAGTGTCGCGCCGTCCGGAGATCCCGGCCGGTACGAGACACTATGGCCACGCCCTGCTATGGATATGGGGGTGATGGCTACGCTGTAGCCTCACCCCATCTTGTCTTTTTGATGGGGCGCCGTGGGCCGCCTGCCAAGTGTCGGCCTCTCTGGTGGCCGCTTGCTGGGAGGCGGATCGTCTTGGGGCCGTCTTCTGGTACTTTGGCCGTCCTGTGGCAGCCGGCCGATTTGAGCCAGCCAGCCGCCAGAAGGCAGCGCTTCGTCCTTGACGCTCGTTGGGCACAACCGACCCAAATGTTTGGAAATGCTCAGGGACCCAGGTGGGGCTACCCATGGCCCATTACTCTGACAGTAGTCCCCAAAGCTGGTTAGGCGGCGCGGTTGATAAGCCAAGGCGCCTCAGTAGTTTCCTTCTCCAAATGCCCTTGCCGAATGCTTCATCCGCCCTCTGGTATGCTGCCTACTGGAAGTCGGCCATGACCAGGCGGACGCGTTTGATGATCCCGAACTCCCGCCCCAATACTGGGTGGCGTCGAGGTTATCTCACCAATGAACTGCATAAAAGAGATTTTCGATGTCGGCGTACTAAACTCAGGTATTCCAGAACTGCAACGATAAAATTATGATGACAACACCTCAGAGCTCAACTCCTTGGGACACTTCCACTAAACCCCTGACAGGAGGCACCAAGACAATGTTCTCATCATAAAACCATTGGAACGATTCCGAGATACCCGCGTGATCCTAAAAAAAATTAGTGAAATTTGAGAAGAGAAGAGTAAAAACTCTACGTCAGGATGCCTTACCAGAGCGATGAGGAGACTGGGAAGTAAAAAGAATTCCTAATCTCTCCGATATATAATTCCTAAAAGACTCAAAACATTTTTCTAGACACAACTCGGCCGCTAATAACGATCAAGCAATGGGGCTCCTAAGGTCGGGGAAGGCTCTGATTACTAACTTGTAACACCCTCGATGCGACTATATCTCCCACGTGTCGAGGCACGACTTAGAGGCATAATCGCATTGAAAGGCATATGTCGCAAGTAAGGCAATCTTCACAACATCCCATGTAATATAAATAATAAAGGGGAGATAACATAGTTGGCTTACACTCGCCACGTCAATCAAGGTACATAAATAACATTACATCATCCAAACACTCATGGCCCGACTACGGCGCCAAAATAAAAGATAACCCAACAAGTGACACGGCCCCAATCACCCCCAACTGGGCACCACTACTGATCATCGGGAAAGGAAACATAGTAACGTTGAGAGTCTTCGTCGAACTACCACCTGAGCTCATACGCGTCTCTTGGAGCAGAATCATCAGGCCCTGCATCTGGTGTAATAGTAATCTGTGAGCCACAGGGACTCAGCAATCTCGCACCCTCGCGTTCAAGACTATTTAAGCTTATAGGTAAGGCAAGGTAAAACATGAGTGGAGCTGCAGCAAGCGACTAGCAAGTATGGTGGCTAACTTATTCGCAAAAGAGAGCGAGAAGAGGAGGCAAAGCGCGAGTGAGAAACTAGAGAGCAACCTGCGCAAACATTACTCCAACACCGTGTCCACTTCCCGGACTCCGCCGAGAAGAGGCCATCACGGTAACACACTTGGTTGATTCATTTTAGTTAAGTTAAGGTTCAAGTTATCTAAAACCGGACATTAACAAACTCCCATCTGCCCATAACCGCGGGCACGGCTTTCGAAAGTTCAATCCCTGCAGGGGAGTCCCAACTTAGCCCATGACAAGCTCTCACGGTCAATGAAGGAATAGACCTCTTCCCAAGATGTTCCGATCAGACTCGGTATCTCGGTTACTCAAGACACTTCGACAGGTTAAAACAAGACCAGCAACACCGCCCGAATGTGCCGACAAATCCCGATAGGAGCTGCACATATCTTGTTCTCAGGGCACACTCAGATGAGACATCCTACGAGTAAAACAAACCATCAAGTTGCCCCGAGGTGGCCCCGCAGTCTACTCGGTCGGACCAACACTCAGAGGAGCACTGGCCCGGGGGGGTTAAAATAAGATGACCCTTGGGCTCCGGTAACCCAAGGGAAAAAGAGGCTAGGTGGCGAATGGTAAAACCAAGGTTGGGCATTGCTGGAAAAGCTTTAATCAAGTCGAAATGTCAAGGGGTTCCCATTATAACCCAACCGCGTAAGGAACGCAAAATCCGGGAGCATAACACTGATATGACGGAAACTAGGGCGGCAAGAGTGGAAAAAACACTAGGCGAGAGGCCGAGCCTTCCACCCTTTACCAAGTATATAGATGCATTAAGATAACAAGATAATATAATGATATCCCAACAAGTAAATAAATGTTCCAACAAGGAACGGCCTTCAATCTTCACCTGCAACTAGCAACGCTATAAGAGGGGCTGAGCAAAGCGGTAACATAGCCAATCAACGGTTTGCTAGGACATGGTGGGTTAGAGGTTTGACATGGCAATTTGGGAGGATTGCAAGCAAGTGGTAGGCATCGTAGCATTGGCATAGCAAAAGAGCGAGCAAACTAGCATAGCAAAGATAGTAGTGATTTCGAGGGTATGATCATCTTACCTGCACAGTTGTCAGAGTTGACTGGATCCTCGAAAGCAAACTCAACGGGCTCCTCGTTAGCGAACTCGTCTCCCGGCTCTATCCAAACAAGACAAACAAGCAACAAGGATACAATCAACCACGTGCAAGACCAAGCAATATGATGCAATGATGATATGCTATGCGGAATGCGATGCGGGATGCAAAATGCAAGATATGACAGGAAATGCATGAACCTGGCCTCAACATGGAAATCCAAGGGTGCCGCTGGAAAGATGAGATGAAATCGCTTGAAAATGATATAAAGAACGCCGGAATCAGGGTTACGGTTTGGAAATGGCAAGCGATTCAAATATGACACCGGTCTGCGATTTACAGCAAGTAGCCAACTAAATGCAATGAGATGATCATGCTATAGCAACCAAACATCACAACATAGATGGCAGGGATGCACACAAGATGCTTAACAAAAGTCTAGCACTGAGCTACGGCCAATTCATCTATTAACAGGTTCAAACAAGCATGGCAAAAATGCATATGGCAAACAGATCTCAGACTTAGTGAAATTAACACTTGTCTGGAGTTTCAGATCAGGTAGCCCTCTTCGGAGCCACAAAACTACATGCTACAGGACCTGAAAATGGCAAAGTAAAGCATAGCATGGAGCTACTCTAAGAGTTTAACAAAAGTCCCTTAGTGACCTTGAGCAAAAAGGGATCAGAAAATACAATTGCAAGCATGTGAACATAGCAAAAACATAATCAGTTTTCGGACTTAGTGAAAATTGGCACATGCTGAAATATAACTCAAGTAGGCATGTTTACGAGCTCGATGCACTCACTACGGTGCAAGTCATGGCAAGACAAGCATACATCCATCAAGAAGGCACAAAATGCAAGCTAGACATGGCAAGAACAAAAGCATATCATGCACGGATCAACTACAACAACAACGGCAAAATCGCAAACAAGTTGACAATCTGCCCAGATTCACAAAGTAGCAAAAGTAGAGCTCGATTGACTCAACCTAGGGTGCTCCATAATTGCAAATAAAGACATGGATAGATAGAGAACTACAAGATTAACAAAACTCCCTTACTGATCATCCTCAAAAGAGGCACGGATCACTAGGAAACAACATGAACATATGGCATCATGAGATGAACAGCTCCAGGACTTAGTGAAATTACTAAGTCCCTGAAAACAGAATTAGCAAGTGCACCACTTTGCAAGCTTGCACAAGTCACCACACACATCACAAAAATACATGGGTTGCACCTCTGGAAAGATGACAAAACCCTTAACAAAACACATGTAGAGCATCAGGGCATAGCATGCACACAATAATCATGGCAAAAATGACAAAAAACCTAAATGGAGTAGCAGATCTGACAATTAACTCAAGTAGCCCTCTTCTAACAGTATTTCAGGCATCAGGATGAACTCAAATGAAAATGATGCAATGAAATGAAATGATGTACTCTCTTAGATGAACATTTTGATGTGCTATATGCCAAAAATGGAGCTACGGAGGAGGAGATACGACATGATGAAGATGAGCACATGAGCTAAGGTTTGGGCAAAAAAGTCAACCCGAGTCACTCCAGATCTAGACCCAGCCCGAGCACTGTAGCGGCGACGCGGTTCCCGATGTTGGTCGGCTTCGTCGCCGGACTTGCCGAAGAATGCCGGAGCCCACGGGGGAGATGGCCGGAGGAGGGAGAGGACGGCGAGACAGCGGCTGAGCTGCGGCGGCGGCGGCG